>NW_022280044.1:5954963-5988149 GCF_004355925.1 Anarrhichthys ocellatus | reverse complement strand
TATGTATGGGCTCGCTGACCCCGGCCACAGAGCCATCTGCTCACACTGTATTGGGGGGGGGGGGGGGGGGGGGGCGTCTCCAGATCGGCCACCAGACATGTGTGTTCCTGTGCCCTCCTGGCCCTACCCCTATAATCTCAGCATCAATAGAGTGTGAGCAGATGGCTCTGTGGCCGGGGTCAGCGAGCCCATACATAATAATAACAGGGCACCAGGGGATGATGAGGCTGGCTCAGACACTGGAGGGGTGATGCAGGAATGACCTGAGTAGACATTAAAAACAGATCTACTTTGTTTGCCCTTGCATGAGGCAGCTGTTGACATATGTTGTTTGTTAGTTGGTTTCAACACAGCCTCCTGTATATTGACCTAGAAAAGTGATGAGGGCAGCAGAAAGCTGGCTATCAAAAGGCTGCCCTGGTGGATTTTTTTTCCTTATTATTCTGTGTCATGTAGACTCTTTGCTGGCGTTTAAGGTCTTATGAAATTAAAGAAAATTCCACAGGAGGAGCACTCAAATTTAAGGATAGTCCATTTATTAGGGTTTTGTTCAGCATTCAGGCTAAATTCACGGCAAAATAGTTCCCTAAAGGTGATTATACTTCATTTCTAAGTTTGCTTATTCACTAAAACAACTTGGGGTTGGCAAGTCTGCCATCAACTCCGTGCACAAAGAGTGGCCGGAACACAACTCCTCGCAATCAACCCTCAATCATCTGGGCTTTTGCAAAGTCAACTAAATATAAACGTGACAGTCAGCGGTGTCGAGACTGCACAGGGACAATTACTACCAGTTGATTGATCCGATTTATTGATCTCAGTGTGCCCTTGTGTAAAATGACACTTACTGCCTATACATTGGTACTTCAAGAGATGGAAACAGGCGACGTCTGTAGAAAAAGAATAGAAATAGAAATAAACATGTTTAAAGCCAGTTGCTGTCCCTTCGCTATTTCCTCTGTTTGTAAGGAAATATTCAGTTTGCTACAATTGTCAGGTGATGCAACTTGCCAGTATGTGTTGCACTTGAAAGAATGCTCCGCTGATTTATCATATCACTGTGAAACTTTGTAGGACTCTAAATAGACGGTAAAAATCAAAATGATTGCAGCTGAACCAAAGACGTCTTCTTTATTATTCCACACATTCATCATCATTGTTCAAATCTGGCGCCTACATTACCCACATTGCAACTTGAGTCGACTCACTCGACTGTAGTACAGCTACGGGTGTGTTGTAGCGTGCTAACGTAGCCTCGCTGTAGAGTTATTCTCATTCGGTTGGAAAAAGTTCAGAGCCGTCCAGGAATTCATGCCCTGGAGGCAGTCATCCAGGTCTGTTAATTTATTGTGGTTACGGGGCTATAAGGGTGTAGGTAAAGCTAGGTGTCGTCAGCATAACTGGGGAAGAAATATTGTACTTCTGGATAATGTGGCCTAAAGGGAACATTTAAATGTAAAGAGACTGGGACCATGTATCAAACCTTGGGGACGTGGCAGGAAAGGGCTTCAGCTCTATAAGAAAGAGGTTGCGACAAACTCCTGACTCAGCTGCCAGAGGAAGGTCATTTTTCACTTTGTTACGCAAATGTGCTACCTGACATCCCGATTCTTCTCCTTTCGTATTCATATCTTATGTCATGTGCTTAACAACTGGGTGCATTTTTTAAAGTTCTCCGTAGCCTGCGAAGTGCGTGGAGTGGTTACAGGAGGAGAGGACTGCATTATGTAGGACAGTGTGTGACATGTTTGTCATTGTCACTCCTGAGGGACGGCTTGCACATCAATTGCTTCTGCCTCAATCTGTGCAGCCACGCCCCCCCCCCCCCCACGCTTCTGTAGTCCCAGACATCTCTAATTATATGCATGCAAAAGTAGGCTAT
This sequence comes from Anarrhichthys ocellatus, assembly GCF_004355925.1. NCBI lineage: Eukaryota > Metazoa > Chordata > Actinopteri > Perciformes > Anarhichadidae > Anarrhichthys > Anarrhichthys ocellatus. The sequence goes on along the minus strand of NW_022280044.1, from coordinate 5,986,267 downwards.
GTATTGTTTTCATACCCCCCCCCCTTACACTCGCCCAACTATGTCACCCACTTTCTGCCAGGCCGGAAGACCTGTTCTTAAATAGAGCTGCCAATCATAAAGTGAGAATGGAGAATGGAGGAGGGAGAGGAGGAGGAGGAGAACGAGTTCCTCACTTTCCAGAAAGTGTTTTACTGCAGTGCTTACTTTATGGTAATAGAGTCAGTCACATCTTCATTTTAAAGACTGCAGCCAAGGACAGTAACAGTTGACTTAAACCTTGTTTGTGTGTGTGTGTGTGTGTGTTGTCCACACTCTGTATACGCATGAGTGCATTCAGGGAGGGTGGAGCAATTAATTTTGGGTGCAGATTAGGAGCCCCGTCAAAAGTGACAGCTCTTTTTAAAAAATTTTTTGTCAAATTTTGTCTTGTGTGAAAGGAAAGAGAGGTTGAGTAACGAGCTCCGTAGCACAATCCAACACGAGTATACGAGGCGTCCTTGCTGTGTGGGCGACGTCTTTGACCCCATGCGTTGTCCATGTTTAATTAGGAATCCGCTGGAGAGGGATTACAGTACAAGGCGGGGTGAATCTGCGGAGGCGAAGAAGTGAGAGCATAAGTCGAATCACTAATGGAAAGTTTATTGTGGCCGGTTGACTGGGAACAGGATGGGTGGGGCTGGTTTCGGGTGTATTGAAAACCAGCCACCATGTGAGTGGAGCCTAACAAGTGTTGTTGTATCCAGGGATGGTTGGCGTGTTTTTTTTTCCGGGGCGGTTTACAGTAAATCCTTAGCTTAGCGGCCTCCTGCCTGATTAAGTTGATTTGTTTGTGCTTAATTGGGCTGGAGGCGTGCTTGAATTGGTACTGGACTTGCTTACTGCAGCACAGATGAGAGAATGTGCTGCAGACACAAAGTCACAGACATGCATACTTAGAGCTGCTGAGTGTGTGTGTGTATATATATATATATATATATATATATATATATATATATACACATACATAAATACATACATACATACATACATACATACATACATACATACATACATACATACGTCTGTTGCTTGCCCAGCTCTATGAACCTTGGATAAGCCCTGGCTCTGTGGAGCTGACGGGACGACTGGGCACCTGATTCAGGACTGACCTCTAACTTTTGCTGGTGCAAGGCAAGAACAGGGGTCTTGTGGGGATTTTGGCGGCAGGTTTCGCCAGAGGGCATCAGGGCTGTTTTTGCTCTGCACAAACTCTGACTTGGTGTCTGTTGGGGGGGGGGGCTCAGTGTGCGAGTGGGTGTATGTGAGTTTTAACCTAGCCGGGGGCATGAATGAAAATGTCCAGTAATTGCCTGATTGTCTCACTGAGATCATTACGACAGGTATTCGAGCAGTTGCAAGCAGGGATGTAAGCCTGTAGAGCTTTGACAGAAAAACAACCTTTTTTCCCTCAGATTCTTTAAAGACTTGGTGTGAGGTTATAATGATACGTATGGGCTCTTTTCAATGTCACTAAATATGACAGTTAGTCTTTAATGATGTTGACATTTCAAATATGCTTTGGAGAAAATGTTGTTTCGAGCAATCTCCCTCTCCCTTCACATTATGAAAAACAAAGTCAGTGGCATGTGAAATTTGGGGGGGGGGGTGGTAACACGAACTGGGAGGAGGGTACAAGTTTTTTTTTTTTCTAGTTGATTAGGCAGCTGAAATCATCCTTTGTGAAGGCAGTCCAGGCGAGGGAGGGAGGGAAGCTAAACCTCCCAGAGGAAGGCCTTTCGGGTTCATTGCTACTGGATTGATGGCGGCGGGGGGTGGGGGTGGGGGGTGGTTGTTGTTCTGGGCTCGCTGTCAGGGGCGTGGGTCCATTCAGCGGCGAGACTGGAGGCTCCTGGATTTATTCCGGCCCAGTGGGTAGCTGCGGCGGTGCCACCGGGCTGTGCTGGAGGATTTAAAGCCCCTATCGCTACGCCAAAGCAGCATGCTGCTCACAGAGAAAATGAGAGCAGGGAAGCAAAACCGTATACTCATCATCAGAGTCTACAGGAGGCTGAAACGCAGGGACGGACAGAGAGAGATTGCTGCAGAAAGAGAAGCACAATGAGCCGAAGGAACAAAGAGTCACAGTGATGGGGGGGGGGGAGAGAAGAAGATAGAGGAAGAAATAACAGAGCAGAAAGTTTTGTAATGCCTCAGTAGCAATGCATCGGTCTTTAGCTGCAGACCGAAGGAAGAGAGAGGAGGAGGCGGAGATGATGAGAGGGCTACTTAGTGGCCGTGTGAAGGATAGAGAGCCTGTTGTCCACTGTTTGAAGACAGCGGAGACACTGTCTGCAGCTGCATGGTCCCTGTGGCGGAGCTTCATCTGCGGGACTATATGCACCAGCACAAACGCAGAGAGAGGAGTCGCACTAAAGGGAGGCGTCTCATTAATGTGTGCCGCGGCACGGGGCTCGTTTTAGAGACGATTTGCGTCCTGGTAAGAACGGCTCGTTTGTCAAGACAGCGCAGGAATCATGTCTGATTGGCCATCTTCATCGCGGCGCCACACTAAAAGTCAAAAGTCTCGGCCTTCTTTCAAGACTTCGAAAACACCCAAGGGAGACACTTCATTTTGTAAACCAGGTGTGGGAGACAGGAAGCACTTTGTGTGTACGCTGAGGCGTTGTCTGCCTATACACATAGTTCAGTTAAAGGTGCCCTTCGCTACTTGGGGATGAACCCAGCGAGTTTTCTGGAGCATCCTCCCCAAAGTGTGGCCCCTCCAAAATAGCTCAATGTACCAAAAGTCTGTCTTGAACGCAGACTTGATGGGGCAGTGGGGATGTTTCACGGGGGAGCGGCTGACTGGGCCTGTCTGCCGACCTGCTCCAGGGTTGCGGATGATGAATGGACAAACTTAGAGGACTGCGTGCCGGAGTGGAGAGTCTTCTAGGACTGTACAGTGTGACCTTGGAGGGAACGTGAGGACGATTCACAACTGTGGTCTGATTGATGATCTGTGGACCTGATCCCTCACCTCCAGGCTCCGTGTAGAGTAGAGCGACATGCTGCGACTATTAGGCTGATGCATTGGTCTGCTGATACAGGACTTTTATTGAAAATATAAATATCAGACAGGATGTGTCCACCTGTAGGCTGCACATTGTTAGGATCCATCACACCTGTTAATGAGTATATATATATATATATGAGTTGTTATCATCGTTATTACAGTTGGCGTTTCATAGCAACCTTGCAATCCTTTTTTTAATTGGTTTTAGCTTTCAACATTTTCACATTGTTAAAGTTATTAGTACCTAAATGTTGGGTACGTTGCTTTTTGCTAATAAAAAGGAGAGATAAAAGGTCCGTCAGCGCTTTACAAACCTTTGTTTTTGGCCATTTGGGATCTGATTGTTTTTGCAAGATTGTTTGTCTTAACATGATATATATTTTTCCACCTCAGAAATCCAGTATTGGTCGGGCTTTATCAGGTACCTTTTCATTCTGACGAGAATACAATTGAGTAGAAGTTAAAGCACTTAATTATCCTGCTTTCGGATTTTGCGTGAATACAGAGCGAGCTTGTCAGTTGGGTGACAATGTATGATTACACGGCTGACATCCTGATATCCCACTTTCCATCATCACCTGAACTCAGCATCACTTTTTGGTCCACTTCAAAGTTTTCTGTCTTCGTCTCTTGGACAATGCGCTACTTTCTCTCCCACCGCACTAGCACCTGTTCTGGACTTCCCGGCCACCAATCCTGACTTGCAGCTCACGCTGGAATGGGCTTGATTGCTTCAGCCAATAACACAAGTGCATCTGATTGCAAGGACCTTCAGCCATGTATGAAGAGTGATTATCCAACAGGCTGAAAAGTGCATTCGTCGTAGAACGCCACTCTATATAATCCACAGTTGCGGCGTTTCATGTTATGGAGCGCTGATTGCCAAGTTTCCGGATTCTTGTTGAAATGGATGATAATTACAGCCCTGCTCTGACAGATCATAGACTTCACTTTAGTGAGTGGTGAGTGGAAAATGAGAAAATTGGGGGTGTTTTGTCCTAAATCCCCCCCCCCCCCAAAAAAAATAAATACATTTCAGAAATAAAAGTACCTGTAATCATTGATGCTTCATTAACAAACTGTTGATCAGAGCTTCTGTAAAAGAGGACGGAGGGAAAGGAGCTGCTGGCCGATTGTTGGCATATCATTCCTCTTGCAAATAAATTACCCGCTTTCTCAATGACTCATATAGGATACAATAGCCTCTAATTATAAGCATTCTCAAGGGTTCAGAGGAATGTGTTATATCGCTAACTAGGCTGCCCATGCTGAGAGAGATCCCTAGACCCTGCGACGCTGTACACTGCCTGTTGCTGTTGAGGCACTGCGTGGGTTTATTCTAGTCAATACTCCTAAAATAAAGACAGGTTTATGGGGGTGGTTACTGCTCCCCATCTTCCCCTTCTCTCTGATGTTCTAGTAAATTCCACTGAATATCTTTGGAGAACCGTCCTCTCTGAGGAACGTGCCTCTTGCACAGGGGACCGGGTGTATTTGTAGAAGCGATCTGTCTACTTGAAGAATGTGTCTCCGGAGTGTCTTAACTCTCATTTCTTCTCTTACTGCCAAAATGAAAGAAGACACACAGCGCTGTCTGCCCATTATCCTCAAGGCTCAGTCCCCCCTGTCTTCTTAGATGAGACGGAGGATGCGAGTGTAAATGTCTGTATCTGTTTGTCTGCATTCGGTGCATGTTTCTGCCGCCGAGATGACGTTCACACCTTGTGTAGCTCTCATAGAAACCTAATCCTCCAATCCCCAAGCATTTAGTGGAAATCTGATCCATCAATAATTTAATATTAAACAAAAATCCTCATTTTAACAAGTACTTTTTGTCTTATTAAACCCCAAAAATCTCACTTTCTTTTGGAAACGAGTGAAAATCTACCAGTGCTGTAATGTTTTATGTGCAAATTAGCTTATTTTGTTCACATCAAGGGAAATTATATCTGGTCAATTTTTTTCTGTTTTGGTTGAAAGCTGGAAGTACATACTAGGGTTGTAGGACTGTTAAAATGATCATTCTTAAGAAGTGTGCATGCAGCGTATGGCTTTCTTAAAGCTCTATTTGTCATTTGTTTCATCTACCACCCATTTTACTTAAAATAACAGACTTTTTTGCAGTTATCACAAAATTACCTAATCATGATTATTTAACATGGCCGCTATAGTTTTTGCGTACTCGTTGGATTCCACAATCAAAGGAATTTAAAGCCAATATTACAAATGTGGCAACAAATAGAAAGCGAAGTATGTTTGTGTCCATCAGCCGGTTGTAAATAAAGTGTCTACCTGAGCAAAATAGATCTTTCTGCTGTCGGGCAGGTTCTTCCGTTCCAGCTCATATGAGAATGAATTTGTTGCTTTCCGTTGCTAATGACGGAGAGGTGCCAATAACGGCTCTCTTGATTTATAATGGAGGTTCTTCCCCACCGGTGCAGCGGCGTGTTTGACAGCTCTGGGGAAGGTTATGCTGAAGTTGTCTCCTTCATTCAGCTTTTCAAGTTGGATCATTGAAGTAAAAATATTGGCGGAAACACAGCGTTTCTAAGAGTAGCGTGGGTCCTGTCAGGAATAGTTCGATGTGTAGTGAGAGCGTAGCGAGTGTGTGTGGTCATGCAAGCGAGAGGCCTTGGCGGAAGAGACGGGTGTTGGCGATCGGAGCAGAGGAGAACTTAGCCGTTTAAGTGGTCTAGTGTTAGTAAATGTAGGTTTTTTTGTATTAACTTGTGAGAATAAAATCAAGCCTCCTCCTACATTAATTAACTGTCTTGAACCACATTTGTGTTACATTAGCTCTCACAACAGTTTTAGGAAAAGCCACTTGAAATAGATCCACCTCTTTGCCCATTCTTGGATTCGCCGGGATTTATCCTTTCTCGCCGCTGCCAAGGCGGGGACGATCTGAGCCACCTACTTCGCAACAGCTCTTCGGAAACCTGTGTTCGACTACGTCTGTGGTTGCAAGGCTAAACACAACAGCACTGCTGTGTGGCAAAACATTCACAGAAAAAGACAATCAATTAGTCAACTAGAATTTCATAATCGTCCCCGCCCTAATCACAACAAAACCTTTCAGACGTTGCTTCGAGTCCCGCCTGTTGTGGAATGATTCCCACCCCCGGCTACTGCCATTTTCAGCTCACTGATGGATGGGGCAGTGAGTGAGTTTCGGCTACGGAAGCTAAAGCGCCTCGCTCCCATGCCAGAAAGCGACAGTGACAAAGCAACATTTTATGACCGTATTCATCACAGCGTTTTGCATGGTGACATATTACCTCTTAACCTGACATTTTTATTTGATCTCAGCCACAGTTAGTCAATGACATTATTGTCTCCATACCAGCTTCAGTATATGCAACTTTTATCAACTTCAGCTCGTACTAGTTTCCAGCAGAGGTCGATAGAAACGAGACCTCTTAATGCCACTCCAAAGCCTACAGTGAGCTTCATAATAAAGCGCCACACTTTCTTTATCACGGACACAAAGTTGTGGCAACCCTGTAGCGCCACTGCCCTGTCTGTATGAATAACGCATGATGCCAGAGTTGGCTGGTTGCTGTGCTGTTTCCCACGCAATCCCCCTCTGCTGCCAGCTTTCCTCAAGGATCAGCGGCTCATTAGAAGTGCGCTGCTGCTAATTGATCAGCAGCGTTGGGCCTGGAGGACCACCCCCCCTCACTCAAGTCTGGCCATGTCAGAGATGAGAACCTCTTTTTTTACTATTTAGATTTTTTTCTTCTTCTTCATACGAAAAAGCTGGCTGAAGCTCCAGCATGATCCAAGCAGCATGAAGCCTCAGAACTGAAAGCCATAGAGGCAGACAAACAGGAATAGCTGAAGGCGTCTCTTTTCTTCATCCCTCACACGCATGCACATTCACATTCCCTGCGCCTCCCAACAGATGCACATTCATTTCTTCCTCCCTTTGCTTTCTAATGCACACAAAGACAAATACACACATGTTTTTGTGCCCTGCTGCTACCCACCCACCAGCCCGCACCTCTTGCCTGTCCTGGCCATCAGTCAGCCTTCCCCGCCGCTCTGCCGATGTGACAGAGGAGCCGTCAGAGCATCTCAGTCAGCGGCTGTGATGCTGAGCCAGAGTGACAGAGCGACAGGGGGAAACGCGCCAAACAAACAGCCAGTAATATTGCCCTGTCCTTTCACTTACAACTCTCTGTCAAACCAGAGTGCTGACAGAGTGGGGAAAAAGTACAGACACCCTTAAACACACACACACACACGCCCACACACGTGTACAGTATACACACAGCTGTTTGCATTATAATTGGATAATTTCATAGAAGCTTTCTTGCTGATGCACATTGTGTGATTTCCTGTAGCTTTTTTTCTTTTTTTTTGCTGCGAAGCTCCGTTAGCCAAACTCGAGGATTCATGAATGCCAAAACTGTATCCCTCACAGTCGGTATGTGACTTTTCCGTCGTAACCCCCCTCCGTGCCGTGCCGAGTTATTTACACAGCTTCGGGTGAGGATTATGTCCGCGGGGCCCGTGATTGTTTTCCATGCATGACTGGCATTAATGTGTCTGGGTTGCTAAACAGGGTGGGTGATGCACAGCGACGCGGCTGGCTCTTACCTCAATCTGGGCCTGGATGATCCGGGATTACTGGATATCGCATCCATTCATTCCCTATGGGCTGCGGTCTGGTCTGTCTCCAAGATGCCCGCCTAGTATCACATGCTTATCACTGCAGAAATGGAGCATCTGCAAAAGACTGTACTATAGGAGACTGTTGGAATGCTTCCGAATGTAGCGGGTCTGCATGTAGTTGCCATTTGGGGTGGCAACAGTGAGAAAAGGCTTTCGATTCGGTGCAGGGACGTTACCCACTGTTCTTGCTGCCGGACGAATCCAAAATTCATTGGCCATATTTTATGAATGCTCGATTTAAAAAATCAATGACAGATTTGCCGATTTACATTGAAATTCTAACTTTTACGAGCATACACTGCAGGAAATGTGAGCCCTTGCCTCCGCTACTCCATGATGCTCTGCCAGCTTTGGCAGTGGCTCATTTTGTCTGTTATTTAGGATACAAAATAATTAAACAGTTGAGTGCCATTATTGAATTTAATGTGGAAAATTTCCTTTCTGAAATAGTCATTGTCTCCTGGCTGAGTTCTGCAGAACGGTGACAAAAGAGATTAAGAGGCCCTAATTCTCCTCTGAAATCCACTTCAGCCCGACTAGTGAATCTAGCCTGAGGGTCGGAGAAAGCTTTATATCCCTCTCGCCAGACTGCGCTCCTCTTAGCTTTATGTGTCCCCAGTCTCGCTGCCGTTCAGCAATGACAGGTGCATCTGATAGTGTTCACCTGGGGCAAATGACTGGGATTACTTCCTGGACGCCAACTCGGACGACCTTCTGACATCCAGACGGACTCGATGGGTTCTCAGACATCCGACTGCCTACGAAAGATCCCATCTCCATACTAATGTGGGATGTATCTGCATAATTCAAGAGACTACACCCCTCTTGGGCCACTATTATGTGACCTTTGACCTAGGCATCCAGGCCAATGGAGCCCCCTACACTGCATCAACATATTCAGGCACAAAGCACTGACTAAGCACTCTTCATCCCCCAACTCATCATTGTAAGTCTTGATTACACTCAAGCACAGCCTGACTGCAGGCCACAGGCTGCCGAAAACTGAGATCGGGCTGCTCTCAAAAGGTGACACCCGTGTTCGTTGAGTCGGCGATGAATTATTTTCTCCTTAATCAGGACAGAAAAGATGTTGTCCGTCTTCAAATGGGCTGCACGGTCGGTGTCTCCGGCATCAGGGAGCTTCATAAATCACCTCTCAGACTTAGCTACAAGTATGAATCATTTGTGGGGTACTTACACGGTGCTCTAGTCCATTGGATCTCCTTGCAGCCCAGCCAGCAACGAGCAGTCAACAGGTAGTTAATTTACCCCTCAGCTATGACGGACCCTTACTGGAGATGAAGCAACTACTGGGCAGCCTGCAGCTAAATCTCCATTCATCCCTCGTTATCCCAGGACCTATGGATTTCAAGATTGTGACCAAAGAGAGTAATCCCATTTAGAGCACCGCATTTGGTCCATATGTATTTATGTGTTTCATCTCTCTGAGAGCGAGTGATTCATTTTGTTGTGTCGGGCTCTCTGCTTGAATAAAGCATTAGCTGCCAGGTTAGCCTAATGCAATGCTCCTTTCTGGAACTTCACTCTGTGATAGCCTTAGGGTGCAAACATAAGTGGATTAGAAAAAACACACACTGAGAATCCACGGTCTGTTTTATAAAACCTGCACGTCCCGGCATCTCCAGCTCGCTCCCCCCCTCCTCCTCCTCCTCCTCTATCCTTAAAACACACCGAAGCACTTGCACACAAACACATGCATAAGCATGAAAATTCCCACATGCTGGATGGAGCATTATTCCGGGGCGATGGGTCCGCGGTGGCCTTGCGCAGAGGATCTCAAACCCTCGCTCGAATCCAGCTGTGACGCTAACAGGAGTTTACGTGTTGTTCGGCACAGCCCTGTCATAAGGCTCGCTCGTCCGCGGGGTGGCCGCAGCACCAACCACGCAACTGAGGGCACCGGGTGCAACCTCGAGCAAGGCAGCAGGAGAGATCGAGAACTCGGAGATAACGATGCAGTGCATGTTGCTCCCATTTTTTTGTCTTCCTCGCCGTCGTTACGCTGCCCGCCTCATGGCTTTTTTTACCACAGGCAGGCTATTAGTGGGATGTGATGGTGTCCAAAGCTTGCTTCAAGTGACAAACACGATTTAATTCCACTGCGTGTTGTATCTCCATTTGAAGAAAGGACATGGTCTTGTGCGCAGCATCAGGATACATCATTACAGAGCGAAATATCCTCTTTCTCCTTCACGGATTTTGCGGCGAGGTCCCAGGGGTCCTTGTGTTGCCTGCATTAGACAACAGATACAGTATACCTCTAATACACAAAAAGGAAAACATTCATTACTCCACCATCGACAGCCCGCCCGCGGGCCGCCAGAGTGATAACTGCATATTTGTGTTATGCACACAACTGCCCTGTAACGATGAGTATTAATGTGATATCTCATTAGAAAGCTATGGTTCTTGTAATTCGATTTATGCAAACCATTTCAAGATACAATAACAACAGCATGCCGTGACTCACCGATTATGATCCATAACGTCCCCCTTGTGCATGCTAGTCCAGCAAAAACGGTCTTGGTAGGTGGCTAAGGGTCCACTCGATCGAATCCAGTAAAAGATTTTGTCCAAAACACATTAGTACGTCCATAAAGACCCACGGGGGGCTGTTGCATCATTTCAAATTAGCCAGCAGATATGATAACATATTTCGGGCATAATTTCACTTTTCATGTAAATTTTCACCGCAAAATGGAGCCTGCATTCCGCCAGTTAGATTGACACCTCATTTGACCCAATAGGAGCCACAGTCTGGCTTTGAAAGACAATGCCCGCCTCACTTCTTTGGGTATAGCTCGAGCCAATCGCAACAGATCCAGTTCAAACTCAGGCTCCACATAGCCAATGAAATTACGAAGCCAAGGATATGCAGATTTATCAGATGGCCCTCTGGGAAAGTTTTCAAAACTGAAATTGAAACCGTGACTGAGGTAACTGGGACAGATTATCAAGACCAAAGTCTGGTTCATGAGAATTTCTAAGAATCTGTGAAAGTTGACAATGGTTAAATGTGATATAGTTAACCATACATTGACATAAATAAACTATAGTTTGAATTTTGGACACGTAGTTTGGCGCAGTATATGCATTTTGATGTGGTGACGAGAGCCTCCAAATGTGTTTTTACGCGGCCGCACTCTTAGTAAACCACGTGTAAAATATTAATTTTCTGTCGCATTGTTATCAAATTCTAACTTGTACCAGGTATCATGACTCCATACTGTCATACCAGTCTGTTTTCAAGCCTGTAAGTCCCAGCGATAGATAACTGCTGCCATCTGTTGGCCAAAACAAATCTAGGCGGAAATAAAATCCTTCTCTTTCACTGTGCTGAAAACGCCATAGCTCAATGCTAATAGCACTTACAGTGATTCTGACTGATTGTGAAGAACCTTCAGAGTGTTGCCGTTCAATAGAGACTAAAACCATACATGTACTCCCAATGGTTCAATAAGAGCTGTCAGTTTACTTTGGGTATGCGGTTGTTAGGCGTTTTAGGCAAATTTTAGAAGAGTGAGAAGAAGGCCTGTGGGTGGGGTGGCTTGTTTTTATTCAGGCACAGCTTGCGCTGAATGTCTTCAGACGGCATTAGACAATGTAGGCATGACAGGGGGTTCACTTAATTCATTGACCTCGTTCCTTGATCTTGTTTACTTGTGTTCTTCTGGCTGCTTAGCGGGCCGCTATAACGAAGGCGGGCAGCTATAGTGCCGCGCAGCAGCTCAAGCTAATGCCGCTCAGGGCGTACGTGCCCGCTTTGAGACGAGGAAAGAAGGAGATGCCGGGTTATTGAATTATTTCAAACATTATTTCAGCTCTCCTTCTCATCCTTGGCGGAGACTGCACACAAAAGCAGGGGAGTGATAGACTTTTAAACTAACTCTGTGAATGACTGATTTAATGGCTGTATGTCAGAACACTAAATCAATCCTTTTGCCCCACCTTCAGGCTCGGTACAGCAGCTCCTATAGGATATCCATAAATTGAGTGGATGATGGCGGCCAAGTCAAAGCCACCTACTCCCATTAAACCCCATCATGAGGAGGGACGGGGATAGGTCACATTGTCCAAGGTCTGACAGAGATTAATTGAGGCCGTGCGACTCTGCACACCAGCGGGCCCTCGGGGGGGGGGGGGGGGGGGCATCTCTGTCCCTGCCCTTAAATAACCTCGCGGTGGCCAGCCACCTTGCCGACAGTAACAGGTGAATATTTTATGAACCGCGGGGAGTTGAGAGAAACCACTAACGATTTTTATTTTCAGGTGCCAGCTAATGGCCTCAGATGTGAGAGAGGAGAAGGATTGGAGTTTATGTTTGCTCAACACAACCTGAAGATTTGACAATCTGTCTCCACTGCTCGGGCAGACTTAGTGTCATGTTTGTCTGCCCGGGCACTTGAGTTTTGGGAAGGCCAGACTTATGAGAGAGCAAGTGTAGTAAACTCTGCAGGGAAGTGTTTATGCAGAGAAAGGCACAGATGGCTATGCTGGAAGGAAATGCAATGACAAACTGCAATGGAGACTCTAGCTGTCATTTGTTTTTCAAATCTTCAGCTGCCTGAGACTCCCGTCTCCGTCTGCTAGTGGCAACCTGTCTGGCTGCGACAAACGCTTGAGTTAAACCGCTTTTTTATTGTTTGTGGGTACAAAGAATGCACAGCTTTCATAATTGGACCGGTGATTATCAGTCACCAGCTCTTTTCCGAATAGCTCCCGTCCCCCTACACACACACATGCACTGCTTGGTACAGTACACTTTGTGAAGTAGTATTGCTTAAAAAAATGTTTCCTTTTTTTTTTCTCCTTTATGTTGTTTTTGTCTGTATTTCTAAGGGATTTCACCTGTCAATCAAGCAATGATTTCTTAGATTGTCCCTCTTGGAGTGTCTGCAGGTGGCACTTTAGAGGATTATTTAGGTTTATTACAACTCGGGCCTTAAAGGGACAGTTCACCCCAAAATCAAAAATGCATATTTTCTTTCTCTAACAATTTGACCATAGTTCCTACATGAAACTGCTCACAACAAGGTCTGTGGATTGTCTTGAGTAAACGGGTCATGATTACTGAAACAAGACATTGCTGTTGAGTTTTTTTTGAAATGTATTTTTTCGGCACTATGAGCACCACAAGCCGAGTGCCATATAGTCCCATTGTATGGGAAAGAAAGCAGACATCTCTACTCGCAACTTCTGCAAAAAAAAAAAAAGGCAACTCAATCCAAAACAATCTAGATTGATAAAGAGCACTACAGCCAAGAGGACAAAGGTGTATTTTTGTCCCTTTCATTATTTAGTTTGGGCTGTGATCTGAATGAGCAAGAAACACAAGCAGGCATTTTGAACAAACCTGTAGGTTAGCCAAACTTGGAAGTAAAAACAAATCCAAACCGTTTTACATCAAAAGAAAGTGCTTTGCGTCGTGAATTTGATGACTTCAGACTTGACGCGACAATATGAAAAAGAAGCATAATACACCAGAATGATCCCATAGTCTGGTTTTATCACTGACAATTACACACCTCTATTTATTTTGAGCAAACCATAACACTAAAATGCATCACTTCCTCTGCAACCGAAGACTTTTCCCAGGAAGAAAGCAATCCAGACTGCGAGTGTTTAGAGGGCGACATTGTTACCTTAATGAAGCCGCTGTGAGCAATCTAAGCCCACCTTGATTTGGCTCACAGGTTTTTATTGAGCTCCGTAAATGTTTGGACAGAGGCTGCTCTTATGCATTTTTTTCCGCCTCCGCGCTGTTATTATCCTGGAAATTAAATGATACAACAACTAGAGCTATGGATTGTTCGCTTCATCTGGAAGACTTTTTTTCTTTTTTTAAAGCATTATCCGATCAACAGTTACACCTCCCGCTGTTTCAGGCTGCCAGGCTGCCAGACATTGTTGTGTCATCGCAAAGAGGAACGTGTAAATAAAAACAACTCAAATATAAATAAACTAAATGCCGTGGATAATCACGGGTGTATATGTTAATGTGTGCACTTTCACATCTTTCTGATGAAGGTTAAGCAATTTGCACATGCTCGTCTATGTGAGGATGTGCGCATATGTGCCACCAAACAGTGTTTGCTCTCACATTCCTGCATGTATATCCACACTGCTTGTGTGCTAGTGTGTGCGTGTGATTCCATCTGTCTCTGTGTTTTGAATAAATGCATACTTTTTCAAATTGCTCTACATAAACGTACATCAAAAGGGCCATTGGCGCCCCCCCCGCCCCCAAGGCCATTTCACCTACCAGGTGAAATTGCCTACCCCCTAAATCTCAGCTCAGCGCCCGCTGCTCCATTCAGACTAAATTACCTTTTGTACACAACGATGTGACATGTCGTTGCATGAAAACCATCTCAGGTTTCATCACTCTCTCTGACATCTCAGACGCTCATCCTCGCTCTCCTCTTTTCCTGTTTTTTCAACTCTCATTTCCGTTCTGATGAGCCGCGGGGTGACGAAACCCGAGGAGAGGAAGAAGGGGGCCGTTTTGTCGCCTAGACACGGTGGTTTACGGCTCCGATGGGAGAGGGGTGGGGTTGGAATAATTCTTGCACCGTGGGGGGTACGAGGATAGGAAGGCTCTGCTTGGTTTGCAGAGGTTTGTGGGGGGTAAATTGAGATTAGTCCTATTTTGAGGTGGGGGGGGGTTCTCCATCCTTCCGTGCCTTCACACATTTGATGAGAAGAGGCTGTTCGCTGCAGTTTAAATGACAGCAATGCAAATTCAAACAGCCCCATGAAGCAAACACCTGCATCCTCGTGTGGCTGCTGTTATCTTCCCCCCTCCGCTTCACGTGTGACTAATTGCCATTTGTGACTGAGAAGAATGCTGCAGCGATGATAAGGAGTTGGCGAGGACAGCTCTCCTCCGCTAGGGGTAGTGTGCACTCCTGGGAAAGTGGAGCAAAATTGCTTTTTGAGAAATGAACGGAGAAAGACACCTATGCTGCATTTACAGGACTCTGTAAACAGCTTATTTGCTTGTCTACACTTAATGTCATGCTTTCAGGATGGCGCAAATTACTTTTAAATAACTTTCTGGTCGGTGTCACCAACAAGAGTAGTCAAGTGTTGGGGAAAGATATATTTCAAATTAATTTCTAATTAGACCAACAGCCGCCTTGTAGAGCCGGCTGGGCAGGGAGTAGCATTTTTCCTGACTCGTGCAAGGCCTCGCACTTACACCCGTGAATCTAACTGACCCCAAAACGAGGACAGTGAACCCAAGAGTAAAGGTGGGCTTCATATTTGACTGATTGCTATCATCTGTCTCTGCTAAATGAGCTTCCCTGACAAACAAAACTTTAGTTCTGCTTCGTGCTGCGACTAACTATTCGATGAATCGAATGATTGTTTTTTTCAGTAAAGTGACAAAATGACAAAATGCCTATTACAGTTTAAAAAAAGGTCAAATTGATCATTTAAAGTAATATTATTACTTTTTTTCGACATGGTTTAAAACAGCTTTCCAGTTTACTATCATACAAGACAAAGAAAGGCAGAAAATCCTCACGTTTGAAAATATAGAACGAGAGAATTCTTTGCATTTTTGTTCGAAAAATAACTCAACCGATGAATCGATTATCAAAATACTTACAGGTTAATTGTATTTAACGATCAACTAATTTGTGCATCTCTAGCTATGGTCCACATTTTCCATCCCTTGTCGGTTGACATTTTCCCTGAAGAGGCATTTAAATGCCCATGAGCGACATGACGCACGAGATGCTGTTTCTAACCACAGCGTTGTGTTGTGTTGTGACAGAGCTGCTCTGAAATCTGAACGTGGACTCAGCTATTGTCACTTCAGAAGTTCCAGCTGAACAAATGTCAGCGGTGGCGATAAAGCACTACAAACATATACACTCCTGTGTTGTTGTTTTTACCAATCGCTCCGACAGATATTCCCACGTGACTTGAACGCAGCTTAACCGCGTTTCTCTCTTTCTTCTTCGCTTCCCGTCTTCTCCTGTGTTATTGTTTCTCACCTAAGACATTCTCCCCTCTTAAGCTCACTTGAGTCTTCCTGTCTCAGCTCTCTTGAGCCCAGACCCACTCAGTCTGTGTGTCTGTGTCTGTGTGTGTGATTTCCTGAGGTTGTGTTTATCATCACTGCAGATGATGAAACCAGTCATCTGTTTGTCTCCTTGTTCCTCTGAAAGTATTTGCATCACATATCATCATATCTTTATTTACTGTCATATTGTCAATTTCCTGTACATGAGTGCCCTCCATCTGGAGTTTGGATCATGAGAACCTCATATATATTTCCTTTTCATTTAACCAACACGGTCTGAAGTGAATTTCTGTGAAGGTTCACCTACGTTTTGATTGAGTGAATGGCGTCTCAGTGGATTTCCTTTGGCCTGGGTAGAGGATAGTTTCTCTTTCTTGTGTTCTATTTCATGTGCGGTTTGTGATACCTTGCCACTAACTTTCTATTTTTTTTACAACACATCCAACCGTGATCACAAGTTCTGAGACAGACTCCTTACACCAGCATAAATATAGAGTGTTATGTAAACACCTGAGTCTGTGAGATGTTTAAGATGTGAGCTCCTCTGAGTGTTGCCTTTTCACATATTATCTGCACATTTTGAATTATGGCATTACAAAAGCTATATTATGTTAGAGGCAAAATTTAATAAGACTTTCTCAGTTGTGTACTAAAAGTTTTTTACATTTTGTTGAAAAAGAGTTTATTTTTGGAAATGCCTTTTGGCAAATATATTCTGACGTAGCCAACATTTAACTCGCATGACTGATCAGCTGTTTTTGCTGTCGCCGTCTTCTCGGATATATATTTATATTGTCTTTGTCTCCAGACCGCATGATGGACAATATTAACTGACATAGAATAACAGTTAAAACTTGTCCAATTGAAAAAAAATTACTGAAGTCTCTGTACTTACGTAAAATTACTTAAGTGTAAATGTAAGTGTATGATTTTAGAACATAGCCTGAAAAATTCACCCCCGTATTTTACTATCCCATATATTTGTCCAATATTTTGTAAATATTGTCTGTTATCTTATAGCCTCATAACTCTTAAGACATTTAGATTGTTGGCTGCATTATGATTAAATCTTTGCCATTATCCTCCTTCTCACTGTATATATATTCTATTCTGTTTGTGTTCCCCTTTGGTATCTTGTGGCCTCAACTGTTGAATTTCCTCAGGGCAACCATGAATGTTTTATTTGATCTCATCTCATTTTTCCCTCAAAGTATCCGCTGCATTCTTTAATTCTCCATAGTCTGAGCCGCACCACAGCGCTGCTGCTGCTGCTGCTGCTGCTGCTGCTTCAGAGCCGGCAACCGCTGTGCATTCAGATCATCATGATGCTGGGTTTCTGCCTGACAAAGCAAGGATTTGGACTGGGAGCCTCAATCATCCTAAGGGGGAAAGAGTTTCAGCGCCAAACTACTTTACTACAGCAAAGCAAAACATGTATGTAAGACTGCAGCATCAAAACCGGCTCAAACGAAAATTAACAAAAAGCTTGCATGTCTATTCATGATGTTCAAATATCAGCAACAGTGCAGACTATTTGTATGCCATGAAAAATTAAGCATTGAAGGGGCGCTCCGCTGATTTTCCACACGAAGAGCGGTTTACTTGTCATGTTAGCTTCTACTCAGCCTGTGAAAACAGTGGTATTATGTCTTCTGTGGCTCCGGGGGAGCCCAAAAACGCTTTGTCAAGTCTGAGGAAAATAATCCTGATGATGTCATAGTGATGTCATTATGGTGGCATCATCCAATTCATTACAACAAGCCTGTCTTATAAACTGGGATTTAAAGAGACACAGGTTTTTAACCAGGAATAGAGGGTCTAATGAAACTATTGAGTTGAACTCTGGGAATTGTAGTGTCTGGTGTTTTTTGGAGCTGAATAGGTGGACTACCCCTTTTAAAATACACAAAGGCAGTTTATTATAACAATGAGCAGTGATGTCTTAACCAAAAATTCAAGTGATGTGCACACACACGCATACACTTCCTGTATCCAATAATTTAGATTTTAATAACGGCAGAAAAACCTGACATTAGGACTTGACAATGATTCAATATATATTATAATTTATCTTCTCTCAATGGAATCATATGATGAAATCAGACATCGAGATATCGTGACCCACAATGGCACATAACTCAAGTTATTTTACACTGAAGTTTTTAATTAAATGAGAAAATACTCTTCATTTGTCAGGTATGTTATTCACAAAGAGTCTACAAAACCATGTGGTTATTTTGCAGAGGAAACATGCTGTATTGTGATATTATATATGTATAATGTCAAGATATGAAATTAGCTGAAATAGATCTAGTCCATTGGGAGGATGGGCTCTGTATAAATTACATGACTCTTGTAGAAAAGTAAATAGCAATCCGCCCCCACACTTCCCCATCAAAACAAGCTGACATTTAATCCTGAAATGAGATATGCAGCGTTTAAAAAAAAAAATAAAAATGGGATGCCAGCTCTTACAAAACGGCTGCTAGATGAATGAAACAAGATTGGGTTATCATTAAAATCAAAATGAATATTTTGTCTTTTAATGGGACCAAGTGAACAAGTACATGTAGAGAAAATCAAGTGAAGTTAGTGATTCCCAAGTAAAGCTACTCAACAATGTCTGGAATAACATTTGGATGTTTTTCCACGCCCAAATGCATTTATGTGTTTTTTTTCTATTCCTGGCAGGTAAGGATTAACTTTCTCTCTCTGTTGTACTCATTAAATGTGCAGTTTCATGTCATTTAGCCCTGGGAGAGAAACACTCAACGATCGTTCCTGAAAACAATTTACAAAAGACAGATTGTCCTGATATGAGACAGAATATTTATCACCCGTATGTAAAGCACGGCCCCGGGGGCTCATGTTTATCTTGCTCCGTGCATTATGTTTCTGCTTCTTTTTCCATTCCAACGAAAGCATTTTCACTTGCGCCGTCAGATGTGAGAGGTGTGAAGAAAGCCTGATAAAGCAAACGTGTCCTTGTTCTCCTTTCATGCTCATTTGTACAGACTCCGGCTTTACAAAACAACTCTTTGTTTCGTTTTCTTGCCCTCCCCAATCCATTTCCTTTTTGAATGAAGCCAAAGAAAGCGGCCAGTGGCTTCGGTGGAACCATTGCTGAGGAGGTTGGGCCACATTAGCCTCTGGGAGACTTTGTGCTAATGTTCTTTTTTTTATTATTCTCCAAGGTTATGGAAAGCTACTCTTCTCCGTGTCTCGTGTTCACTTACATTTACACATAGTCCTCTCTTTATAGGGTACACACACACACTTGACTTTGTTGTCTCTGTTAGTCACTCAGAGAGAGAGGCAGAGGAGAGCTCAGCTGATAAGTCAGATGAAAGCTGAGGGAGAAAATAAAAAAATGGAGGCATGAACTGCTCTTGAAGGAACATGTTAAGATTAGTAATGTGCCTCCATGTGGTGATTAAGAGCACCCAAGGGTGCTGGTGGGAGTTGGTGGGAGGCCGAGGGGTTAGATTAGCAGGAGCCAGGATCAGGGCCAGATTGACAGCTCCCCAATTCCCTGTCACCCCAACTCATTTCCTCAACGCTTCAGCACTCCTGGCTCCGCCTCCCCCTCCCCACGACGCACGCTCGCAGACGCGCTCTTCCACGATGGTCATTATCACCCGTGAGCGCTCGGCGGGAGCTGCGAGGCTCCTTTTCTACTCGTCTCCACTGGTGTTTCGAGTGAAGCCATCTGCCTGTAGTTTCCTGCGGGGCTTCTCTGGCCCGCACTTGGTGGAAAGGTACAAGCGGGGCGACAGCCTGTTGTGGCAAGTGTTTGGATAGTTATGACAATATGATGGCTCACATTCATAATGTGAAGTGATGCCGTTGACGCAAAAGGAAAATGGCCTTATCGTCGTCACCTTATCACAGTATGAAATAGAGGCAGAGGCATGCTGAGCATTGGGTACAGAGCAGGGTTGGGCGATGGTTTCTATATTTTCATATCGTCAAATCACTGGAGATCGCCAATAGTCGGCGGCGGCATGGCTCAGTATCTGACGGAGCCTAGAAATAATAGAATCTTTGAGCTTTCTGCAAGCACTACAGCTAAATGAATAAAACACAAAAGAATGGGAATCTTTAATTTAAAAACAATGAAACATTAAAATGAATCTGTTAAATAACAATGTTTCCTTTATTCAAACAATGGCTCCCTTTTTACAAAGTCGGTGTCTCTGCTTGCTTGTAACAATCCAAATCATATCCATAACGTAAACGACTCTTAAGGAGCACAGCGTTTTGGTGAGTAGGAGATGTAGTGTGTCAGATCCACGGGCAAACTGCCTTATAATAAAGGATTCAAAATCCACTTGTGCTGATTAACGGACATGCTGCTCCACCAGAAACATCTCCAAAAACACAGCAGGGCACAGATTCTAGAGATCTCTTTTTATTTTTTACAACATCTTAATACTGATAGCAAGTTAGTTGAAATCGTCTTAATATCGGTGGAAAAAACAATCGTTGATCGTCCCTTCAATGGTTGATGATGATCCAATCACCAATCTGCACAAGCCTTGTATAGCCTACAGCAGATGAATCCTACTGTGAATCAGGCAAATAGTGGGACAATATCTCACCCCCGTGTTGGTGTGAAACAGAGACGGCAGGCTTCAGGAGTGGACAGGATTCAGAGGAACCTGCATTTTATACTTTGCACGGCAACTCCTGACTCAAAGTGAAGGCAGCATTGTTCTTACTGATGTATGATCATTTCTGCTTTTTTTAAAGTTATTTTTAGATAATACATCTTCCGGCTCCACCACAGTACAATGTAGGCAAATATAATTGTTATAAAGTTGCGTCACTTTTTTTCTGAACCAATGTCCTGATGTCGACCTCTGAGTTTTTTCTTTCTTTTCTTTGATAGAAAGTAAAGTTAATAAAAAAATGTTCCCATAAGATTTCGGTCCACATTTAATGTCTGCCCCCTGGACAGTTAATCCGACCCTGGCATTATCAACATCACAAAAACCTCCTTCACTACTTGTAATTACCTCCATAAGGCTAATGTGTTTCTCCCAGTCGGCAGCTTGATACGATGTTAACACGGCATGAGGCGGGAGAGCCGATCTGATCCCCCGTTAAGAGGCTGGGCGTCTAATGGAAGGTCACTCTCAGCGCTCTGCCCACTGACACGGACAACCCCGAGCAAAAGAAAATCTCTTTTTCTTACAACACCTGCAAAAAGGGCTACGTGTTGGCAAGACGCTCACTGCCTCCCCTTGAAAGGACACAGTGTCTCCAAATTACACACAAACACACATCGGGGCACGCTCTGTGGAGATAGGACGGTGTGGTGGGAACAGTTTTCTTTTACACTCCTTCTGTCGTTATGTCAATGCTGGAACTAGTCTATCTTAAAAAGCTGTGTTTCCTTAGAGAGTAAAACAGTCACAGCGACCAAAATCTAATTATAATTTTGGGAATAAAGTAGTTAAAATCTGAAGATATTAAATGGCTAAAATACCATAGCCTACATGTATTGTCCTTTGGACGCCTGAACCATAGAGCACGTTCTCTTACAGACACGTAATTGCTCACACTTGACACTGGGACCAAAAGTTATGTGTCCTGATTGAGGATTGGTTTAAGGTTACACTTTATTTCCTCCTGTTTTTACAGCTGTTGGCCCACCTTGCTGTCGGGGTGTGTCCCATATTTAAAAAGGCCAGATGCCAAGTGGTAGTAAATGGAGAACAAACTAATGGCGTTGCTCGGCGGGGCCCAGCCTGGATGCCGCTCCTTGTAAAATAATATTGGCAGCGGTTTTGAGTGCGAATGGTAAATGAGGATGGGACCTGCTGTCGGGGGGGGGGGGGCTCAGTGGTCCAGTCCAAGTGATGGACGGTGAGCTTTAAAAATGTTATCCGAACAGCGGCTTAAGTGTCATAATGGGTAGAACCAGGTCGTAAACTTTCATTCCTTGCTTAATGCTCCGAAGACAAGACGCGTACCATGAGCTTCTGCGCATGCCTGCATGAACGGCCGCAGCACGTCCACACATATACACGCACACACACACACACACACACGCACACACACAGAGGCTCTAGTTACCCTCTACAGAGTCCCAGTTGCTCGCTAACTCAGCTTAGGTGGTCATGTGGGCTGTGGGTGCTGGCCTCTATATTGGCTACTATTAATATGCAGCACAAATTCCCAGCACTTGTGATTCTTTACCCTTGCTCTGCAATCTTTTTAACTCCTCCCTGGTTGACCCCCGACAGGCCTGCACGTCAGATCTGTAATTCTGTATGACCGCGGATGAGTACCTAATTACCAGCTTATACTGCCCCGTGAAGAAGGTTATCGTGGGTCGTCGGCGCAGCGTGTCGGGGAGGGCGGGGGGGGGGGCTGACATTGTCGTCTGCCATTGTGGTCTCTGAGGGCCCTCGTGAAGGTGTCGAGGCCAGCCCTCTGAAAGCGAGAGTGCCAGTTGAGCAGGCCCCCAGCTATGCTAATTATAGCCCCCACCACAGAGCCTAAATTTCAGACACATCCGTCTGGCCTCCTCGCTCACAGTTGTCTTTGGCAAAACATCTGATGCCGGGCTCAGTCGCTATTTGTCCGGCTGTTGCCTGGTGAAGGGCTGCAGTCTGTGAAGCGCCAAAAAAGTGCAAATACAGCAGTCTGGGAGGGAACAAGAGAGTCGAAAATATTGAGTAATTTAGCTGAAATGAGTGTAAGATTCACATCAATCTGCTCCGAATTAACACGTAAGATTAGACACATGTTAATGAGACATTTGTGAATCTTGAGGCGGTAAATAAAAATACAATACAACTAAGCATAGCATAATAACAATTCATTCTGTGCTATGTGAATATTGAATTGTGACTGCATGAGTTTTGCACGGCCAACCATTTTGTGTTGTGCTCTTAGCTTTTTTTCTTCTTCTTTATTTCTTGTTCTAACCAAAGCGTACATTGAAAGCAATATGTCCCCTGATTTTTTTTACATAGTGGATGATGCAAAACAGTAACACTGTTGCCTACTTTCTATTCATTCTGTGGTGTATTTACAGTGAAATTAGCGGCTTTGTGGTGCACATGTTCACCCGTGTACTGCACCGTCATCGATGGACTGGATGAGTCCAATGAGACCTTTTGTAGCATCAGTGCAGAATAATTGTATTTGAAAAGGTTTAAAATTGAAGCAGTCTATCAAACATGCTGCACCGCTGTGAAGACGACATGTAGAAGTGACACTTAGCAAAGTTCTAATTAAGTCAACTGGTCCCTTTCTAGATCCGTGTGTGTATATTAGAAGTGCAGTGGTGGTGAGATGAGAAGTTATTCTTATTCTTTCCCACATATCTGTGTCGGAGTGAAACAATGTTCTCCGTGTCAGACACAGCGCAGGCATGAACCCCGTCTCCTCAGTTGTGTTGAGACAAACGTTTAGAAGCCTTTTCGACTCAGCCACCTGGCGCTCGCTGTATCACATTCTGATGAAATATGATGTTATCTGGCAGTTATTACATCAGCTGACTACAATCCTGTTAGAGTGGATTTGATATTTTCTCCAGTTGTAGAGATTGCATTAGGTCGTTGAACCACCAGTCCTCTGACAAGCGGGGGTGCTGTGGTTTTATCTTGGCCGACCCTGAATGGATATCTCCTCCACACGAGCTGTCCCGAGCATTTGTTATTCAGGTTATGCCGTCCCAAAAACCATCTAGGGGATTATTTCATTTTTACGCACCTCCTTCTTTCTGTGTGGGACTCGTAGCCAACACATAACGGCCAGCTGGCTGACTAACAGAATGCCGGTAAAATGTTCTACTCAGCTTGACCTTCCCTCTGCTTTTAAACCTTTTAGCTGCAACCTTTTTCCCCCTGGTGCCCTGTTCCCTACGTGAGGCTGCCGTTATGTTGAGGAGAACGCGTCACCTCGGTGAAATCTCTGCATTTAGCCTCACTGTCAGAAGAGAAAGCACTCTCTTGTTGTTCTCATAACCAATACAGACCCTCTCTCTCAGTTCAATGCACTCTCTCGTGTTTGTTTTTCTTCTGATGCAACCTTTCTTAGTCTGGTGTGGAATGACCTGTATTTATCGTCTAATTTTAGTCCATTTTAGCTGCATATTACTCATCATTTTGTTGCCTTGATGACTCATCTCTACTTGTGCCGTTGTTACACTACACGTAGCATTATTCCATATTTATTGCTCTTTTTTTCTCGCGTTAGCAGCAGCAGCTTGATCGGGCGACATTTGTTTCTCATTCAGCTCAACAGGTACAGCTGTTGCAGCTTTTTAGAAAATATAAGGTGCATGAATATTCACTCAAAGGGTAAATTTAACCGTGTGGCGCATTTTGGAACAAAGACGAGCTTTGAGAGGCTTTTTTTCCCCGAAGAGGATGAACACTTTCTTTCCTTCCTTCTCCCTTCCTTCCTGCTTTTCTTCCCAGATGTTGAGGTTACTCTAAATAACTGCAGGCATCATTTCCCCGTGTGCTGGGGACTAAGCAGCTCCAAGAAAATTCTCCTGAAAGATTGAAGAGCAATTATGTTTGCATCTCGGACATTTTGGTAATAATTCGCTATTATAATAATGGACAGCACGCTCACAGCTAAGCCTCTTGTTACGAGTGCTCATTTTAAATGTATACGGCGCTGAAGGAAGTGCTGCTTATAATGTGATGTAAAGCCTCTTGTTACTGAACAGCACTTTGTGATTCCACGTCTGCGGCTGAGTGGTGTGTCACCTTGTGCTGCTCCTAGAATGATGCTCGATGCATCCTCAGCGCAAGAGTGTGGGGAAAAATACAAAAATAAGAAGGGAGCGCAAGGAGACAGAAGAGCTCATGAAAAGGGAGTAAACGATGCTACCGGAAGGAAAAGGATCAAGTGTTCCACGGGGCATCTGAATCAAAGCCCTCTCTTCTCTCCTCTGCAGAGCGAGAGGGGAGGTGTGAGCTGTAATTAAGTCGAGGCGAAGACAGTGCGTCTCTCTCCGAGGAGCCCTGATCACTTTCAAAAAGGGCCTCTCATCGCCGTGGTTACAGTGCCCCATTACGACTCGAGCATATTGTTTGCACGTGCAAACGGGTGTGTGTTTGTGCCGGGTTTTCAAGTGCTATTGTGGAAACGGCTGCTTGTGTATTTCCTTTAACTTTTTCGACAGTTGGCTCACTGAGTGTATATCTGCATATTCCCAGTACGTGACACTTAGCAGCAGTGCCATGTGGTCCCCGCTTTAGCCTGCAGAGAAGGCTGAATTCACGAATCCACGCTCTGTGCGGTGACTCGATAGCATCGCGCCCTTTTTACGCAGCACAATCATGAGCCGCGCGATGGGTATATTGCGATTTTTGGGTATCGCAACCTGCCAATACAGTACCTGGGCTTCATATGGCAGAAATTAACTCGCTAAAGATGTATTGCTGTCGGCCAGTAAGTACAAAATAATGGCAAAATATTATTAGAAGTGTGCCGGTGAGCGGGAAAAATGGACGTGGCTTTCAGTACATTGCAATTTCCAGTAGTAATATTGATTTTGCATTCCTCAAAACAATGTGAACAGATTCAAAACATGTAAAACAGAGATTTGGACAGTTATTATATTTTCTTTAACATACAAAACAGAAAAATGCATACGCTCTCCTCACAGACTCAGTCATTTTACCTCGCTGATTGTAAAACACACAAAAGGAAACTCATCAGCCTTCATCTACTCCTTCAATTGCAATCACCAACTCTGTTTTTGGTCTAAATAAACCTTAATTCACCGAGTTAGATGTGAAAATGTGCCGGCTCTCACCCATCGTCTCTCTCTGCCGTGCTTTGTGCTTCTCTGATAACGTTAGTGGGAGCGAGTCTTTTGTGCTTTGTTGGAATAAACTCTTAAATTAGGCCTTGTAGATTCAATGAGTGAAGATTCAGCGACTGGATTGCTAATTTCTTGCCTCTAATTTGTTCAGAAACTGATTTTGGGCCGACAAAAGTGTGAAGTAAATGTTTACTGCCATATTATTCTTGTTTCCAAATGGGGTGGCAGGAAATGCACTCTGGATTGTGGGTGTTTTAGGAGCGCAGCGGATACACACATGCAGCCTTGAAAATACTATGAACAAAAGACAGTCCTCGGTAGATTTCATAGGCTCCTAGACAACAGGCGGGATGCGCTGACGTAGCATCCTTGAAGATCAGCCATGGAAGGATCCTTAAAACACCCTGGTCATCATTGTTTAATAAGTAACATTTTAGGGATCCAAAAAGGTCTTCATAATGCAAATCATTATCTCATCTGCCTCAGAAAAGGCAGAATCACGAGGGCCTTAAAGGGGCATTAACGCATCAGTAATAATAGTGCAAATGATACACTCATAAGGGCCATTTTTTGGACTTAAAAGTACTGAAGTGACATTTTCAATGCAGGACTTCCACTTGTAATGAAGTAGTTTGTATTAATTAATTTCCTGGAGCAGGATCCTGTCAGAAAGTTAGGAACACTCTTGGTACCTGGTCTGAGAAGTAACCTGTACTGTAGCGGCACACTGTGTTGTAGCCATGAGCCTGTTGGGATACGGACGTCAGGGAGGCTGTGCAGTCAGAGCCCTAATGGAGGTCAGGGCTCTGCAGCTGCCCGCAGCACCCAAGGGACCAGCTGCAGCAGCAGTGTCGGGGCCTGTGGAGCTCTGAGGGGAGGGAGGCCTTTCATCCCCAGCATCTCGTCGCTCGGCATTCTGGCCACGATCCCTTCCCTAGTTGATTTTTTTTCTTCTTTTTCTGCAGAATATTTTAAATGAATAATAAAAACTTAAGAATGGCTTACTGAGGGTTCTGTCCTGGTGGCTGACCACCTGCGGTGAATACCAGGACCGCGTGCATAACATATTCTGCACCGCACATTGAAGAAGAAAAGCCGCCAATAAATAACCATCACAATCTTGCTGCTCGAGAGTTGTTTCCCCATTTGCGGTTTCACATGACTGAGTTCAGTCTGCTCGCAGCGATTCGGAGCATTTATTTATTTTTTTACCATTTTGAGTGTATGGAAATCAACATAAAAGCCGTCGGGCGGTTGCTTGTCTTGACATCATGCAATCAGGCATGTTGTGTAAATCTATGCACGACATAACTGCAAATATCATCCAGCAGGAAGATGCAGGATTTGTTTTTTTGAGGCCACTGTATTTTAATTGTTCAGGATCAGATGTGTTCGATTTTAAAAGGAATGAAAACCACGTTCCTTAAGACCATTCATTAGTATGTCGCTATTAATTGGCAATGACGGATTTAAGCTTGGAGACGGCAACAATTTCCGATATGATTACATCACCACTAAACAGAGATATAAAGCTTTCAACTAAATGCATTTAGGTCAGTCCTGACGTGAATATTCATCTGTTGCAGGGGACAAAAAAGGCTTGACACAACCACTTAAAGAGGCTTTCCACATGAAGGGGAAAAGCGTCTCCTCCGGCACTCTTGATTAAATTTTCATATGTAACAGTAGTGAGAGCGTATCTGTCACTTTTCCTCCCTTTCTCCATCAGTGAAGAGGCCCAGTGCTGTAATGCAGGTGCTGGAGGAAAACAAAACAAAACATTTTTTTTTTCCCGTCTTCTTAATTAGTGTGATTTGAGCCTCACTGAACAAGGTCTGTTTTTATTCATGAACCTCTATTCATGCGCCGCTCTCCTCATGACATCTCTGACTATAGCAATAACTGGCTAAGCAGTTCAGATTGCGGGAGATGGAGCCCTGTCACTGATGTCTCTGTGGAGGGGGGGGGGAATGGAAAGATTAAATGAGAAATGGAAGTAGAGAGCCTGGCCTAATGAAAAGTACCTGCTTGGTCCGCAGCGGATGCTTGGTTGGCTATCTTTTTCTACCCCAAATAAACCACTGGCAGACAGTTTGTACATCGTCTCCACGCTGACACAGGCTTTCTCTCCGCCGCTATCTATTTTTCCATCTCGATTGCTGGTATATCATGCAGCCACCCCCTTAATCTCGCCGTACACGGACCGGTTCATCTGTGCCGCGGTGTCGGGTCAGGTTAGACTGATACTCCAGGAACAGGACTGTGAAAGCGCAGAGATTTTTCATCCTTTTCTAAACAGGAAACTAGTTCAATTTAAAGTGCATTAGGTAATCAATGACCTTTACCAACCTCCTAATAGGAACTGTAGTAATTTTCCTATCTAGCTCTCTGCTGCAACTCATTTAGCTGCGTATGTCAACAACCCTCTCCACCCCTGCAGGTAGACCGTGGTTACTTTGTGCTATGGGACAGTTAAAAAAAATCCATCTATTGCCTTCTTAAAATCACTGAAAGGTGTTTAAGAGCGTTACGGGCCTCTGACAGTACTAGCTCGGCTCAGCGTGTGGTGCCCTCCATTGTCAATCTTGCCTACCTCTCCCAACCCGAACATGCAGAAGGGAAATTAGATCGATTGATTGGTTTTACCCTCTGCCACCATGTGTCCGTGTCTCTGTCTCTGTCTCTTTGGTGAATCAGAATATGGCTGGTTTGACCAAGATGCTACGAGAGAGCTTCGATATGGACAGGAAGAGGAGAAAGAGGGATGCGCGTGAAAAAAACATGGCTGCAGTTTAGACGAGACATAGTTCATCCTCATTTAATGGAGACCTATGAGCAGGGTTTGTCTCAGGTTGGACAGACATATAGCCATTAGCAGACCATTTACTCCACATTTACTGTCTTGTAAAGGTCACAAGAGCGCAGTGGTTCAGTCCATCAGTCCTAACATGCTTGGATATCTCCAGTCAAATCCCCATATCATGATAAATGATGACGGACGACTGCAGCAGGGCTCCGCCAAGTACATTTTGATCGATCACTCCTCACATACGCAGTCTGTTTACTCACGCGGGCTTCGCAGTCGGCAGTCGTAATGAGATCAACCACTGTATTCTGCCATACGTACGTTTTCATTTCCTGGCTGTTAGCTTTTATGAAACGCACCGCTTAATCAGCTGTTTGCGTACCAATATAATTTCCCTGATTGCCCATGTTGCATGGGTGAGGCTCTCCTTATATTCGGAGGTTTTACACACTCTGGCTGCTACTTACAGCACTCATGTTGTCATTAATTCACCACATGTACCTGCAAACCATGACTGATAGGGATCAATAACTTCAAACTTTGAGATAATCAATGATCTGGTTATGTTTAATCCCCGCATTGATTTAGTTTTCTGTCTGTCAGACATACAAATCACAGAAAACTAGAATATATATATAAATGATAAGAAAGTTTGTCCTTAATGACTTTGCTTTGAATTTCGTGGAACAATTAGATTAATTGAATAATCCATCTTTTTCATATTTTATTAACTTTTTTGCCCATGATTTTTCCTCCATAGAAGGTGAGCTTTACATTCCTTTACATTAGATGCACTGGTCTTGGACACATGCAGTACAGGCTCTTATTATCCACTCAAACAGAGTGCTCATTTATAATATACATGGTTTTTGTCTGTATACATGATTTTTACATCTGGCTTTTGGTGTGTGCGTTTCAGTTCTAGCTAGTTTATTGATGGTTCAGGTTTAAAAGAATAAATTCACTGAATATTATTATGCATAAAAAAGGTGTAGACAGGTGTTTGACATCCAAATATTGTCTCTCTGTTGCTTTGCTCTGAACGCGGCATATTGCTTTCGGTATCATCAGCCAAAAACACGTATTTGGCCGAACGCCCACAGTCTACTAGGAGGGTCGTTTCTCTTTAATACTCCACTCTTCGACCAATTCTTCTTCGTCACCCCACTCCCTCTCTCACACTTCCTGTCCTCCTCCTCCTCGGTAAGGCTTCTGAAAATGCAGCGGCTGTTATTAATGGTCCATGAAGAAGTTGTGTTGTGATTATTCCTCTGCTGGCTCACTATTGATGAGCTATACAGCCCCTCCCCCTCCTCCCCATCTGTAAGTAAACTTGTCAGGTCTGATGCATTGCCTGCACACGCTCGAATGCAAATCACGCGGCACCGGAGCTTTATCTCAAACCAAACGAGAGCAGCGCCAGAACATCCTGGATCCTCAGTCCCAACAGAGCTGCTGTTTCTGAGAGGCTCTGATTACAGGAGTGCCAGCAGAGCTCCGGCTCAGCGAGGTGGTTTGCCTGGGGACTTTGCTTTAATGCAACGGGGAAGCATGATGGGCTTAACAGCTGCCTCGTGAGCACAGGGTGAGATTTTCACCCAGTCAAGTTTAAGTTTTAAGCAAGGGAAGATTATGGTGACTAGAGAGTCACCGTCTCTCTGTGTGTGTGTGTGTGTGTGTGTGTGTGTGTGTGTGTGTGTGAAGGAAAAATTTGCATTCGAATTTGTAACTCGCATGCAGGGGAAGTGCAATTTTACCTTGAAACAAGAACAGTCTGAGGGCCTCCTGTTACTGCAGGTTCTGTCAGAGTGGCATTCCGGCCGTCCACGTAGCTGAGATTTATACCCGTGAGAATCAGCCGAGTGATTGCAAATGAGTGTCTGTACAGGATGAAGATGATTTGAGCCTATCTGAGAACTTCATGGGAACAGTGTGATCAAACACACATCCTCATGTCATACTTTGATTACCTCTTCATACTGTATCGGTTTTGAGGCCAAGAAACCAAAATCTTTCTTTTTCCACGAATCCTCTTGTTATACTGTTAACTGTAAATTTGTTTTCATAATTCCCGCCCCTCTTTGGCTTTGCTCTCTCTCTCTCGTGTTCTGCTGTTTGAGGGCTCTTCACACAGCCCAGTTTGTGTCTCGCCCCTGTAATTTATTTTCTCCCTCTCCAGGATAAACGCGAGGTAAGAGGCTTGTGTTTTTCCTCCCTCTCCATCACAACATATATATATGATATGCCAGCTGCGCGGGCTATTAGTCAGGGCTGTTGTATTCACTAGAGGCAGACTGGACGGTCGCACCCGTGGTCCATCACAAGCACTTCAGACTGGCCTACACCTT
Source organism: Anarrhichthys ocellatus (assembly GCF_004355925.1). Classification (NCBI taxonomy): domain Eukaryota; kingdom Metazoa; phylum Chordata; class Actinopteri; order Perciformes; family Anarhichadidae; genus Anarrhichthys; species Anarrhichthys ocellatus. The sequence goes on along the minus strand of NW_022280044.1, from coordinate 5,955,547 downwards.
TGCCCATTAATCTCCCTCCAGGGCCTCTTCTGGCTCCCTCACCAGCACTTTGTGCAGCAGAGTTACGCTCTTTCCCCGCTTCGTCCTGACTTTGATCCTACCAAAACACTGCTAATAGGATTCAATTAACTGGAAGGCATTAGACTCCTGACTGGTTTCGAAGGCATCTGGAGCCGTGCGCCCAGATTACAAAAGCAACATTTTCTCACTTGGTCTCTAGATTTCTTTGGTTTTATTTGGTCGGGCGTTGAGATATTTGTTGAGAATTTTGGAGGTCAAAATAATTATATAATTATAATAATACACAGAACCCAACATGAAAAGTCTTCACTGCAACTACTTTCTACTGAAGTCTCAAAGAAAGCTCAATAAACACTTTTAATAAATAATAAATACTTTTGCTCAAAGTAATTTAAGTATAATGTAAAGCTGCTGAAATGCTGATATTCAGTGTGTCTAAATCATAAGGCTGGTGATACTTTTTACATTTCTTATTTCAAACAAATCCCATGACAAGACCAACACATTGAATGTATCTAACTGTGTGTGTGTGTGTGTGTGTGTGTGTGTGTGTGTGTGTGTGT
>NW_022280044.1:5898065-5954953 GCF_004355925.1 Anarrhichthys ocellatus | reverse complement strand
TGTGTGTGTGTGTGTGTGTGTGTGTGTGTGTGTGTGTGTGTGTCAAAGCCTGATATAACTTTGTCCTCTGTGCCGTAGAGCTGCATTGTTGTCCAAAAACTATTAAAAACGCATCAGAGTCACACTGTTACACTGGGTGACATGTTCCTTCATTACCTTGAACGGACACATTGTAGTTTATTTTTTAATTAATCCCACATACACCCTCCTGCTGCCCCAAATACCCCAAAGAGAATACAACGTGTATTAATCTGCTGCAGAATAAAGTTCTCTAAAAACATTGCCCAGCTGTTAAAGGAAATTACTGAGCCCTTTTTTTAAAAATACAAATGTACATATGCGACTCATTTTCAGTGTTGGACAGTTTTTTTAATAATAAAAAATGAAAGTCAAAGAAATTACTAATATTGGGTTTTCCCCTCAGAATTCTGGTGTACCATGGGGAAGCCTCAGATACAGTATTTGGACTGTCACTGAAAGCCGTATTAATGAGCACTTTAGCTGCCTCATGCAGGCTTTGCTGGCTGTTGAACACCACGCAGAGGACTTCTCTCATCAGCAGTTTCATACAAAAATAGTTACAAGATTAAAATGTATTGCTCACTTATGTGGAATCTGTAGGAACATGGTGACGGATGTTCTGATGGGAGGAATAAAGTGACTTTGATATGAACCTCTGGAACTTCATAGTAATGGTTAGTTTTACTGGGTTATAACAGCAGGAAGGTACACAGGTGGGACTGTGTGCTGCGGAATAGACAAAGTCTCAGTACTAATAATTCTTTCTTTGCCAGGTAGAAGAAAGACCCCAAAACAGTCTTGTTCGGCAAATTACCTCTCCTACCTTTTGAAAGAGGAGGGCGCCTTGTTCTTGCACGTTTATTTATTCCTCCTTCTTTGTTCTCTTCCTGAGGAACTTGTCAGCCGTGACAGTAGCTCACTAAAGTTATCTCGGGCCCCGTCGTCCACGTCTCAAGGTGTTATTGCTGCTCCGCATGGCGACGCATTGCTCGGGGACTGTGCCGAACAGCGGCGCGTTATCGCCTCTGATAAGCAATTAGCATTCTCAAAGCCGCTTTCTCTCACATTCAACTTATTATTATGTGGAAATTTGAGCAATCTTATTCCCTTGTTGGCCAGAGTCCCTGTTGCTGTGATGAACACAAATAATTCATATCCAGTCGTTACAGCTTCAGCTTGTGTGACATTGACAGATTCATTATAATTTCTTTCATTTTTTAAGTAAACATCAACATAGCAAACAACGACAGCTAACCACACACACACACATTCGAAGGAATGCACACACACTCGCAGACATCAGTAAAAAAAAATCTGCCGAATGCACGTGGCTTTTCTAATTACATGGGTCTGCCCTCCTGCTGCCAGAGAAGCTCATTTGGGAACTGAGAGGAACGCGCACGCTAAAAGCAAAGGAGGCTGGGAAGGATGAGTCTTAATGAGGGGAATCAGTGGAACGTGTCTGATGGTGACATTTCTTCCTGGAGCTGGAGGGCTCTCAATGAAAGGCAGGCCTTTACCGTGGGGCCTGCTCCCCCACTCAGCCCTCTCATCCTCGGATAACCGGGCATGGCGCAGCACAACAAGCAGCCCTCACACAGGAGGCAATTAAAACTCTGATCTGCTTACACACCCGGAAACACTAGCTTGGCTGCGGGGTGGTGGGGGGGCGTTCGCTGATGGTGGTGGGGCGGTGATATGCGTTTGTCAGCAGGAAAGGGCGAAAGCGGAGGTCCGTAATAAGTCGTCTTAGTCGTTTATTGCAACATACAATATTTCTTCAGAATCAAAAACTTTTATAGTATTAAAGTAAACAGATGCAGCTTCCAAACAAAAAACAGCATCAGGGGACTGGGCCGAACGTGATGCTATTAAGCGGAAGCTGGCACGGAGTCAGAGTTGCTCTTTAACACCAGCAGCGCCGCTGCCAAGCCTTAATGCGATCTGTTAGTGAAGAGGGTCCTGGGACCTCAGTGGGCTCAGGGTGTTAGATAGCAGTTAGTTCGGAGTTAGCTAGAGCTGCAGTAAAGCTAATAACATGATTTATTACAACTTTGTAGTCATTAGACGTTGCTTTGTGGCTGTTCTTTGTCATGATGTCATTGTACACATGACAGTAGGTGTTTTGGTCTACAAAGGACAGTTTAGGTTGCAATTTTACAGTTAACCTCGACCAGGAGATTTCCTAAAAACCTGTATATTTGTCTGACTGCTGAAACTATGTCCACTGAGCAATGTCTGCACGATCCAAGACAGTGGCTCCCAAACTATTAATGTCAGGCCCCCTTTGGAAGCCGAAGAGTTTCATATTTTAGTACATACTTAAATGTTCTATCGATGAGCACCTTCCGATCGATGACCGCCCTGTTATAACTCCCTCCATCTTGTATTTGACATGTTTTGCTCTCTAAATAAATCTTGCTAATCTGAATCTTTGATATCCGCGCAGCATCGGAGCACTCGTGTTTCTCTTTCGTTCTCAAATTAATTAGATTCATAGGAAGGTCGCAGGTGGGGAATCAATAACATTAATGATGCTCCAGTACCGCAATGATTGCAATGCAGCGATTAGTGATGTTTTTGGCTGCAGCTGTGTTTCAAATGTCAAAAAGTCTCCTGTGGGAAAAAAAAGTCTTATTCATCTTAAGTTGCACGACATATTCATGTGCGTCCACACCATAATAGAAACTTAAACCGTCAGCTTTGATTTTCGATTCATTATTTTTCAAGCAAACAGTCTCTGGGTCCAGCTTTTCCCTGTTTTAGATCATTGTAAAGTAAATATATTGTACTTTGGACTGTTATTTAAAGGGGGCTCTGGGAAATTGTGATGGACTGAGAAAGCAAAAGTGTCAAAAGATCAATCAAAGAAGAAAACAATCATTAGCAAAGGCCATCATGTGTCCAAACCACACGTATCAATGGGAAACATCACTCCACGGATGAAGCCAAGTAGAGCGTAAGGCGCACATGCATGACCAACAATTGGTCCTCCCAAGTCAAGACTATTCATTTTTATATTTCCTGAAGTGCGCCCGTGTTTTCTAACCAATTAAACAAGAACACACCATTTTGTCCCGTGGCTTGACAACCGAGCCGGTGGCTTTAAAAGCCTGTGGTTTGTGTGATAATGGCCGACTGGTAAATGCAGCCATTAGAGGCCAGACAGGGTTTGGTCACCTTCACAGGCTAAGAGCCGGGCTGTTGTTGTCCTCCATCAACTGAAGAACCCCCTTTTGCTGCTCTGGTACAGCTGCCCATTATATCTGGCTATTTGGGTGACCCGTGGCTGTTGTGTCATTTTCACACCACAGGGCTAATTGCACCAAATGGCGGTGGATTCTGAGGGAACAGATGAGATAGGCAGTCAGCGCTGACCGCCTGGTGCCAACCATTAGCTGTAATTTAGTTTATAGCTTCAAAGATTCTCTAAGATTTGATGTATTAACACATTACCAGTGAGCCTGTGGTGATGTAACTGAGCAATCATTTCTTTGGTGTTTCTCTGAAAAGGGACTACATGATACATTCCTTCCATCAGTGTTTACGATGACTACACAAATTTTAATCTGCTGCTCCTCTTCTTCCCTCACTGTAGCTGGCTGCACCTTCGATGAGGACTCGGACCCTGGCTTGTGCGAGTACCGGCAGGGACAAGATGACGACTTTGACTGGCAGCTGATCAGGACCTACAACTGGCCACACCCGACCCCAGATCTTCTACGAGGTTTGTTTCTAACGGGCCTGAACGCATCACCTCTCAAGGCATAAAACCCCGTTTTGGATACTGTAAAGCGTCGCACAGGAATGTACTGGAACCATCTGTCATTTCTGTCATTAACTTGAGGAGTAAAGAGTTTATACAACTCATCAAATTAAGTTTCTAAAGCAACTTGATCAGCATTTTAGCTGACGTCCCAGCATGCCTTATTTGAGTTAAAGCTCTCCAGAGACTCCTGTGTTTTGTTGCTTGAAGACAACATATTTGATGGAGACTTGCTGCGTGCGTTTATTAATACAAGTCAGGTTTCTGCTGGAATGTACTGTATATCTAGTAAAAACAAACATGAACCAGAGATGCCCCACGTCTAGAAATACAGTTATAAACAATGCAGTTTGGTACAAAAACACAACACAGAATAATGCACCAGTCCACTATAAAGAGGCTTGCCGCAGCTTTTATGTGCCGGGCTGTTTTTTAGTTGGTTCATTGTGGGAGCTCTGTGAATCTTCAGAATGAAGTAATGACACATTCAACGAAAACAAATTTACTGGAAACTAAATGGGACTGTTTGTGCATAATTCTCTCAGTTACCAGAGGGGGGACTGCAAGTCCAAACATTAAGTCTGAATTCATTTCAGAGCAATCAAGGCAGGATAATTGTGTGGTTTTGAATGAGGAGGGTCCAAAGGAACGGAGGGTCAGTCGTGCATAATCGCTGCCAGTGCTGTGAAAGCTACTTTCAAAAGTTAGATGTTTTTGACAACATTTTCAAAAGCCTGGCAACATTTGCTGAACTATTTCAGTATGCGTCATTTTCAATGGGAATGCAGCGCTTATCTTTTTTTAATTTGAATTATTCCCAACACTGGTCAGTTCACAGACACATAATGTATCGAATTAAAGAAAATGCAAATTCATTTCCAAGTATTGAAATAGTCATTTTAATTAAAGCAGAATCACAGTTTAGAAAATACCATCTTTGATATGTGGCTGTGCTCAAAGTTTGATTTAATAGAGAACAAGAAGATGCTGGGAGAACTTTACACCGATTTGGTTCCTTCCATTAGACCCTGTTCAGATTTAGAAACTTGTATCAAGTCCAGATAAAGTCCTGACCCAGCTGAGACTGTTGGCAGACATCCTGTTCCTCACCTAGCATCAGTGCATCTCAGATGCATATATCAATAGATGCATTTGTGATGTGGTTTTGCCTCCTCACTCACTTTTGATTTATAAGCAGTAGACTCTGACTACTGCTAAACAGGGAAAACACATTTGTTTTACAATGCAGCTTAATTAAGAACAGTCATGGTGACTGTTGGAGGTGTTGCCTCAGGGAGGCCTCAAACTTAATCACCTTGTGCCAAGCAAATCAATGCTGTCTCCTACAAAATTACATTCTCATACAAATAAACTGCATTATCAATTACATTTTGATGGAAACACGTTTTCTTCTGGACCAAACAGTCACCGTTTCAAACATAGTAAACGAACAAAACAAAACTATTCAGCTAGGATTAGTAAAAACATCATAGTTTGGCTTAAAATGACTAAGCTTTTTTTCACACAGGACCAACAGCAGTCTATTAGGTGAAAGTCTTGTGTTTTGTGGCCATCCACCATCCCGGCCTTCTCACCTCCTCACGCAGACTCATTTGAAACTAATTTCTGATAAATCAATAACAAACGTAATCCACGGCATTTTTATGAAAAGTAAATCACAATGCAGTTTTGTTGTAATGGGAACATTATTTTTAAGAGACAGGACTGAGCAAATAAATGGTGTTTTGGGGTTTCATCTTGATTAAAATATCTCTCATATTGATGATACCACAAAGGATTATCACCAAACTCTGCAGTCATACGAAGGGGTTTAGCCTATTTTACACAATCGTTTGGTAATGAACACAATTTAAGCTTATCATCTCTATTGTCATGTAACTCTTTAACAATGGAGATGTTTTAAACTCTTTAAATTGACCACCTGCTCAGCAGCCAACCCGCTCTCCCCTATTGGAGTCTGAATGACATGACAGTCATTTTGCATGCAATAAGAATGCCTTTCATGCTTTTTGTGTGTCATTGGTACACCATGTAGTCTGTACTGACAGCAATGTAAACACATCAGCAAGAATATGCTGCTCTCTGAACAATTGATGACGCAGCAACGTCACGCAACCACGTCACGCAACCACGTCACGCAACCACGTCACGCAACCACGTAACGCAACCACGTAACGCAACCACGAATAGTGTCCTCCCAGGTAAAAGTCCTGTTTGTTTTCTTTCCATTTCAACAAACTCTAATTACTGTTGTAAGTTTAGAAGATGATTCAACAAATACTAGATTATGTGGGTAATTAGACATGCGCATTGCTGACGTGCCGTGAAATCCGGCCATTCTCACCAGTAATCACAGCAGTCTCTCACTTATGTGTCTTGAGGAAAGTGTGAACATGCTTTATTTCAACTATGGTTATATGTTAATAGTGTTGAAATGGAATTACAGCCTACGTCTGCATGTTCACCAGGTTTCCTCAGTGATTTATGCCAAACAATCTTATTACCTTGGACCCCGTTCCAATCATCAACCCACTGACAGCTTGTTTTCCCACATTCAGCCCCTTGCTGCTTTTCTATTTAGGTTTGTCATGCATCTACACAGGTGGCCTGCTTCCAATCTGCGCTGACGTTTTACATACATGTTTATTTTAAGCAGTTTGTTTTTTCTAGGTAAGTGCTTTGCAAGCCTACATCCGAGAGTGTGAATGGTGCTGGTTTTAGGTTGCTGTTTGGGGTACATCGTGGCAATTTGTGGAAGGAGCCGGCAGACGTCCGGGATTTCATCATCCATTCGCAGTTCAGATCAAATGCTTGTTCCGCTGTTCCAGGCACAGCTCCCCCGAGGCAAGCTGGGTATATGAAGGAACTCCCTGGGTTTGGTGGAGTCTAGCATGGGCCATTGCTGATTACACTTCCTTGTGTTCCTCAGGGGCCGGCAGCGCCACAAAGGCTGCTTTTCATCTTCTTTTCATCCATTAGAGAAGGTTAATTTCAGACAAGATGAGCACATGCTCTAGTGACTTGGATGTTCCTCTCAGATGCTCCTGGATAAGAGATGAAGATATGATATATGGCTGTGTGGGATCTCATCATCGGATGTACTTGTTGTGAGCCAGCCTATTGGGGTCATACATAAACCAGAGACTGTGTTAGGGAGCAGCAGACAGTGCTTCACTGACATGATCTCCTCCAACACAAGTCTCTGGCATCACCAGCCCTCAGCATATTATTCACTCTAATAGTATGATATTATTCTTTTAAATGTTAAATATAACCCTTATTTAGTCAATGTACTGCTATTTAGTACAAAATGGCACAATTTTTTCCATGGATCCTGCATAAATATAGTACATCATGGGTTAGAAGCATTTGTGCTGGGCTATGGAGACGATATGAACACTGATTGTGACAGAAACAGTTTTGTAACAGTTCAAACCTCAAGATGGAAGTTTGAGTTGAATTTTGGATTAATGGAAAGACAGCTTTTTTCTAACCAATCATATGGCAACCCTTTAATGTATTATATCGCTATAGTTACTTTTTACTTTCCAAGATTACCCAATAGCATGTTAAATTAAAAAAAAAAGATTTACTCCAACTCAACCAACATTAAAAGTCTACACATTAATGCATCAGTAATACTAATAATAATCATGATAATAACACAACATACAATATATCACACAGAAGCTAATTTCCTGCATTTAGTGCTTTTACTTTTGATACTTTAGGTACGTTATGATAGTAATACTTCTGTACTTTCACTCAAATAACATTTTGAATGCAGGACTTTTACTTGTATTGGAGTATTTTGTTTTGCAGTGTGGTATTGCTAATTTCACTGAAGTAAAGGATCTCTTAACAACCACCAATTAGTCCCACCAATTGCTATGAGCAGCAAAGCCTTCGCTGAAACACTCCAGCAAGAAAAAATGGCATTACTATCTGCTCTTTCCAGCGTTAATTGAGGCACCACATAGGCTTTTGCTTTTCTTTTAATGCAAAAGACATAGTGCTGATATGCACGGGGGAGATGAAAAATGAAATATTTTAACTACTGAATGAGATATTATTTATTTTTCTTTATTTAACACTGCAGCAATATTTAGTGCAGGGAAGTGTAGATGAATTAATTGGAACTGAACCCGCTTTCTTTTTTTTATAGTGGAATTATGACCTCACCTTACCATCTCCAGTGTAAAGGCAGCTTTATGTTTTCACACTGCAATGAAACCTGACCTGTTCAGCCAACCCTCTGGTGTATCCAGCAGCTCAGGAAGAATATGTCAGGTCAGAGTTTTACAACAGAACCTCTGAGGCAACGTATATATCAGAAAATATAGGGTTTACCTTGAATCTTTCCAAGGGCTTTAAATTCTTTCAGAGACGCTAAAGAGACTGCAATTGAGACAACAACTTAGTTTATTGGGCAGCAGCAGCTCAATAGTATTGATTTGTGCCCACGAGCCAGTAGAATACCAATGACATGAAACATTGCAGCTAAAAGGGAACATGTTACGCCCTTCAGCTTTGCAGGTTTTTTTGTCGACAACAGTATTTCTTCTGAATCGCTCAGCCTGCTTTTCGGCATTATGATGCAGAATGCGGAAGCCGAGGCTCAGTGTCTGGAGCTATGTGGGAAAGCAGACATGATTGCTGTGCATGATGGACAGGGTGTTCTTTTAATGGGAAAACTGACCAGCTTTCTGCTGTGCTGGATCAGACAAAGCTGATTCAGAGGCCCTTGAAGGCGATTGTTTTGGAGTTGAATTAAATCAAACCCCTAGAGGACACCTCAAGAAATAGGTCTATGTTTAAGTCGTTAACGCCGCAAGGTCTGTTTGAGAAATGGCAATTTTCAAAACCGGAAACCTGTTTTGTTGTCGAAACAAAAAGTGGTTCTCAGTTAAGTTATTCACAGTTTAATCTAACAGACAGAGTGAATAGCTAGTCTGTGGTTAATACCAGGATGCCTAATTACCTCGTTTTGTTCGGAAAATCGTTCGGACAAAACGAGAAAGCGTAGCCTGTAAGCCAAAGCGAAACACGCTCCACTAATCCACATGAACTGCAGACGGCAATCTGGGAAATGAGGGCAATTATCAGGAAGAATCTTTTAAAGGGCGGCACATTAATTGTCCATGTGTGGTGTTATTGCAAATAGCTTAATATGCTGTCAGAACAAATATGAAAAAGTGTATGTTTGTGTATTGCAGCTACTTCTGGTGTTCGAGGAGAATAAACCAATTCACCTTTTGAAAATGCAGCAGCAGCACCGTCACCCATGCAGAGAGATAATGTCTGCTGTCCTGCCAACAACAGCGACAGAATGCAAATATCATGTGGCTCAAGGGAGAAAGTCAACATTAATGGCAGCTTTTGGTTTCAGCATAAATCACCTTTGAGCTATGGATGCTATTGCAGCGCTGGTCCAGCAGGCACAGAGCTCTGCAAAATTCGGTGAAGCTAAGCAGCCTTCTGAGGCTCTTCTCCCTTCCAACTTCCCTCTTGGGCTTTGAACATGACGCTCATTTGCTGCGCAGAACTTCGAACCGTTTATGGTTTCTTGCCTCCACCCGCATCCTTCTCGCCGGTCCACGCTCTCTGCTTTTTTTTTTTTTTTCCGAACACTGCTGGCTTTGATGATCCAAGGGCCCAGAGTAGGAAAACTAACTAGAGGAGGCAGAATGACTCTTTGCATTTAAATGGGACATTAACAGAGAGCAGTTGCTCTTGATCGCATGACTTATTTGAATTTGTCAGCATTGGAGAGTCTGTGATTGTGGAGGTACAGTAAGGTTCTATGTACTGCCGAAGGACTCTTAAATACCAATCAAATATGTCGGTATATCTAATAGAACATGGACATCAGCATCTGTGAGAAAAAACAGAAGTTTTGATCATTTGTCCATATTCTTAATAGAGCTGACTGTAGCTCCTCTCATAAATAATGAATTATGAATCATCTCTATTTTGAATTCAACACAATATTTAACAGTGACTATAATAAGAGTTTATTTTAAATATTATTTTCCCTTTTATTGAGTCAAAACAAATCAGTTGCTGCTTCTTTGGAAGAATATCTCATTCTGTTTAGGACAGCACATTTTTATTTAATGAACTGCTGGTTGTATCAGATTTTTGCTGCCATTAATTGGTGTCACAGACAAGTGGCAGAATGCACATTTATTTTTAAGTGGCAAAAAGTTGCTGACTATTCATTGCAGTACTGGGAAGCTGGACCTCCTTTTCCTCTTGAAATAGTGTCACTTGGCATTGCCCTCGTTGGTTCCCCCTGAGGTTCTAATTCACTTTCTTTTTATCGGACTCAGGTAAAAGTTAATGGTGGGAGATAAACCATGTGTGTATCTTGGGCAAGACTGACTGACCCCTCTAAATACCACAAGCAGACCACAGACTGAAAACATATATACTGAAGGAGAAAAGGCGATGTGTTGTGGGGAGATTCAGGAGTGATTGGCTGAACACCGAATTGACTGAGTGGCAGTATTTTCCGTGTCGAACTGTTACCTGCCTGTTGCTTTCTCATCCTCGAGTGGCACGATAAAGGATAAAGGCTCGGGATAAACAAAAATTGCACTTGTCTGTAGGGAAAAACTGTTGCAAACAAAGGGACCTTAACCTGTGGCGTGTTCCTCGAGGCCCTCACACCCCTGGGGGCATTTATTTTCATGCGCTTGGTTTCACAGGTCAAATTGTTGTTTCTGTTGTGAATACTTTCACACAGATCGTGAATATTAAGCAGCGAAAAAACAACATTCCTATTCCTTTCACCCTTGACAAAGGCGGCGAGGACCAGATCCACTCCTTCCGTACCTTTCCATTCGCAAACAAGTATTTCACAATTTCAAGTTCTTTATTTTCCTTGCCGAATAATCACCTTCGCCTTTGAATGAACCGTTTGTATTTACATACAAAGTGGGTACTCTAATACAGAACGGGCCACCGTGATTCTACAGTAGCCCAGAAAGGACAAACCAAAACCCTGGTTCTAGATAATTCCTGTTTTTGCGTCAGCCACCGTAGCTCATGTACACGTTTGGCACATGGGAGAAGTTTGAGTTTGTTTCAATATGCAACCTCACTGCTAGATGCCCCCAAATCCTACACACTGCACCTTTAATGTTCGACCCTGAATGCCACACATTGTGTGCATCGATTGTCATCAAGGAGTATAGACGTTTTTTTTTTTTTTTTGTAATCTTCGTGAATAAACAACACGTGTAGGATGCTATAGAAATGATGTTGACAGCATATGTTGATTGGCTTATTATCCAGCTTGGCAGATATGTGATTAGGCGGGCTCTGACTGATTCACTATTGTCTTGGGAGAACTGCTGCTGACCACAGTAATCAGTTGATTCAATAGGCAAGAATTTTTTAATGGCACATGTCATCCTTGAAATAGATTAGAATGTGGGTGGAGAAAGTCATTATGTATGCGTTTTGACGAGGGATTTATCAGCACATGAATGCTTTTCCCTCAGCGTGCTACCTTTTCCAAATATAAACTGGGAACAACACGCTGTAGTGCCAGAAGAGTTTTAAGAGTTCTCACTTGACTTTGACAACTCCCGACTAGCTTTTTTCTTTTTTTATACAACACCATGTCGTGTTCAATCACAAGCATGGGTTGGCATTTTTAAATAAAGGTGCCTATTTTGTCGTCAGATCTACAGGGGATTACTCTGTCACAGCAGAAGGTATGACAATAATGTCACCGTTCCTCTATAATTAACAGGACTTTAATGACAGCCCTGTAAATAGAAGACGGTGTGAGGCTGGTCACGCAATTAGAGCGAGAGGCTGACTCACCCTGTTAAGATGGACCACGGTGTCATGTTTACACCCTTTTTGGTGTGCTTGACGGGGGGCAGATTCACTTTAGAGAGGTTGTCAAAGAAGAAAGTTGTTGTGGAGGTAATTGTTAACAGCAGGTTTTGTATTTGTTGGCTAGCTAACTAGCCTGCAGGCTAGACAAAAGCAAATGTGTTTTTATTTCTAATATTTTATAAATTTAAAGTTCAACTCTAAATCAAGAATATAATTTCCGTGAACTAGTCAATTATGTTAAGCCTACATTATTAACTAGCAGTTCACATACAGTTCAAAAGTCCACAATTGGTGCCAGCGTGAATGATAATGATACACCCACAGAAACTTCCTTTTTGTTTCGGGTTTCATGCCAAATGTGTCTCTTCAGTCCTCTGCTAACAAGGGGGTCAATCCCAGTGCCCTGCATAAGCTCTCTCCAGTTTATGAAAGGCATTTAGAGAGGATTTGCATTATTTATTAGCTTTACCTATGCCCTTCAGTGTTTGCTTGAGCTTTTAATACCTGGAATTAACAGCACGTTGCACCGCAAGTGACTCTTCCTACGAACAGTTCCCCCACTGCTCCGAAACGGCCTCTCTGTTACAAACCACTGATCATAAGGCTGTTTACTTCTTTCTCTGACTACTTCATCTCTCTCCTCGCACACCAGTTCACACACTGTGTAGGCTATACACCCACAGACACATAACAATGCGTAGTGCAGTTCCTGTCACTAGTTTCAAAATGTAAACCTCCAAGAAAGCCACATATAACAGACATTTTAAACAGTAGTACAGTGTAAGAACATTTTCAAATGGGTGTAAATGTACGTGACTTGAGCATGAATCTGGGAGAAAGGCTTGATTGTAGACACGTTTTCCCATTCCGTGTCACTCCGGGTGTATTCATGGTAACACTGCTGTAGAGTAAAGTATAAAATATAAGTGCAAATGGATCTTTATGTGGCACAAGTCAACAGGTTTGGCTGAGGACTGTAAGTAAGAGTGCCTTCCTCTACTTATGCTAACTTTACAGCGCTGTTGTGGCCAAAAGCTCATATTCTGATTGAGGCCTCAGGTTAAGCTGCTTACTTGCATGCATTTTCATATCCTTACTACAAATATCCCTGAATATACTGACACATACCTGAATTAATACAATTATTTGAGATGTACTACTTACAAAAACGGTAAAAAACACAAGGTTTGTTATCAGCTGGCAGTCCACAAACCAATGGGTGATGTACAGTCTCTGGGTTGGACAAATCCGGTTTGTATTTATTCAATCAAACATTACAGCAGTGGCCGTTGCAAACACACCTAGCAGAGATCTGCACTCTACTGAGTGCACTTTTCTAGTGTTGTTAGATTTAATGGCTGTCAACACCTGTCCACTCTAACACTGTACCCCGTTTCTTCTTTTTATCCCGACGCTTTGTCTTCACGCTCTTCTTCTTCTTCCTGCCTTTTACTGTCCATTGTCTCTAATATCTCTTTCTCTTATCCTCTGTTTTTTGTCTCCTTTCCTCACCATCTTCCCGCAGGTGCTGACAGGCTATCTTTAGGAAATATTTCCATATCCCCCCGCTGTCTCTTTGTCTCACTGTTGGTGTAATTGATGTATTATATATTATAGGCTCCAGAGTTAGGGTGAGTCATTTGCATATAATGGGCTGATAACTGATGTAATAATGAAAGCCTAGAGCCGTACCCAGAAAGGATGAGGCTTGTGAGACTAATGACCGTTTAAATAATGCACAATAAGTGATATTTTCCAGCCGGATCAAAACCTCCGGAGCTCTGTAGCGAGCAAAAGGAGTATACACAGGAAATCCTGAGTTTGACTGAACTCAGAACAAAGTCAAAATCCTTCAAAGAACTTTTGTCGTCACCTAAAGTCTTTTAACTAGCACCTGCTGAGATCACAGGATTTCTAACCCACGATCCCAAGACCCAACACAAACATTTTACAACTACCAAAACTGAGAGAGTTACTTTTTGTGCTCAGATCAGAAAGATGGAAACAAACTACTTTGTGAATCCTTTGAATCTAAACATGACTCAAGTTGCTACAAGTCATTTGGTGACGAGGCAACCCCTCGAGGCATTAGCGGTACTATTTTTGGCCGACAGCTGCTGTCATTTTCTGTTTTGCCATGAGCGAGAAAATGATACATATACATATTCTTTTGCTTAACAGTGGCGCCTCATGCCCTGTTGCCCACTGTTCATATCACACTGTGTTTGTACCCGAACAGACAAAACAAATACTTTCACAAATGGCATTTAATGCACAGTAAGAGTCACGCTTTAGTACTGCTGGTGTGCTTGTTGTGACATTGCACATGATGGTGAAGCAGCTGTGTCTGGAGAGGGGCGGTGTGTGTGGTGTTAATGTTGATACTCTTCTTATCGAGCAGACGTAGTTCATTAACAACTTTCCTTAAACCTGACTCAGCTGACTCGACTCCGCTAACCGACCAGCCGCCTCTGGCCTGTCGACTATAACGGAGCGTGGCTTCATTTTCACCTAAGCACCACGTCATTCCTCTCACATCGCGAGGTAGTATTCCCCTATTTTGCGTGTTATATCAGAGAGCTTCCTCAACATGTCTCTAATATCTGACTGTGAGTCCCTGAGCCCCTGCTTTGCCACTTTCCCGGTCCTGGCGAGTGTGGGGTTTGTTTTCGACCCTCTTCGCAAACACTTGATATCCCTTTTTCCATTCATACCGTCTCCATGGAAATGCTCAGCTGTACGGTGAACTTTTGTTTTGCCTTGCTCTTCAGTCCTTTTAGTCTTGGTTCCCCATTGGGCCGCTCCAAAATGCTGCCCTGGTTCATGCTGCCTATGTGAATACAGTGTCTGAGAAGGCCATCTCATGGCTTTCAGGCATAGCAGACACACCTGAAGAAACATTAGCCTCCGTCCAGACTGTCTACAGTTCTCCGGCAGAATAATGCAAGGCAGTATTGCAGTCAGTGTTCCCTCAAAGCACCTTTTAAAGGGTATTAAAAGGTCCTCCAAGGTGAACTTGAATATGTTTTGCAATGTTTTTCTCACACTGTAGACAGTATCATTAGTGCCATACCATAATGTGCAAGTGTCGATTTTAGCATAAACTAAAGGGAACTGAAGTGAATGAATCGTCTTTTATTGTGAATCCATTTATCCATTTTCTGCCACTTATGCAGTTCTAAGTCATTAATTAAACTACATGTTATGGTTATATACTGCGGGGAATTGGCTTACTGAAAAATTACGTAATAAATACTTCAAGGCCGTATCGTCCCCACTGGTTCTCCATCATTCTCTCACCGGCATGGCTGTGAAACAGGAAGTAAATGTTATTCTATTTGATATCAAATGGTCTTAAGATATTTGAAATTTAAACAAGAATCCTGTTTTGATAATCAATGGATAGAGAAGGAAGCTACGAGCCATTGCTACATTATATTTCAGACAAAATTCCAAACACGGACATTATTCATACATTTAGTAAGCGTACATTTTGAAATAGAGCATACGAAGCCGCAGCAGCATTCACACATCATTGATCAATCGATCTTGACAATCCTTCAAGCAGTAGATGCTACAATGCTTCAAGGTGCACTAGATCTTCTTCCTTGTGTGCATTCTTGCATGTGCTTAAATCGGCCAACGTAGTGCTTCTCCGAATGATGTCTCATTGTGCTGCAGCAAAAGTTGAGTGAGGGTAGTCCAGTGTTTCATCAACAGCCGCCAACATGTGGGAATGATTCATTGAGGTACCTACTCAACACGTCAGGAGTTTAATTACTATGGAGCTGGTAATATTGTTCAGCTAAGAAATGGTCTTCCCTCTCCTCTCTTGCCTTTTGTCTGAAGTAGAGAGAAAAGTGTAACTTTAGTTTGTACACTTTGACCAAAAATACATCTGAAGAGGACGTGATATATTGTGTTATTTCACAATCAGCAGGGCTGGTGGATTTTAAGGTTTAATCCAGATAATTTCTGATTCAGGCTGCCGTTAGCTGATATTTTAAACCAAGAATCTTCAGCAGTGGTACAAGCAGCATAGGCCTCTATGTCATGTCAGAAATGGATTACATAAACAAAAAGAAAAGGGCAGTATTGGTAGATGCATAAGCAAACCAATAAACTGGTCGAGCCCTACATGTCAATGGCTGTGACGTTGTTCCTGGTCCCTCCTGTGTGCGATGAATTCCTTTGTGTGCGTTGGTATTTCCCACTAATCCACTTCTTTCATGTGTTGCCTATCAGTTGCCCCTGTGGTTGCCTGACTCTCCTAATTCTCCGTCTGTGGCTCGCGGCTCTCTTTGGCTGCAGGTTGTTGTTGTTGTTGCCTCTGAGGCGGCTGTCTTTTCCCTCCGTTGTGGCAGATAAAATTCCGGTTGACACAGAGGGATGACACGGGAGGGTTATCGGACTCAGAACAGGCAGCCCCGGCGCACCACTTTTCCGACAGTCGGGTTGGCCACATGGGTAATTGGCTTCGTCTTCTGCTGCTGCTTCTTCTTCTTCTTGCCTGCTGCCCACTGATGAGTGCTCGTCGCTATCTCTCTTTTTCTTTCATTCTCACTAGCTCTTTCTTGCTCATCTCAACCACAGTGAAATTGAAAGTTTGTAGGATTACAATTTGAAATGCCGCTGCTAAATATCCTCGACACACTCTGCTCGGCGTTTTGAAAAAGTTGAGGCAACGTGGGAAATAGGGCTGGCGGTGAAGATGATGATGTCAAAAGGAAATATTTTTCACCGTCAGCCGCTCGCAACTAAATGTGAAAGCGCCGTCTGGGGATGGAAAGCCATCATCTTGCTTCCTTTTAAACCTGTAGAAGTACCGCTAAAGTGTTAGCTTTACTCTGCCCGACTGGTGACCTTTTCCTGTAGTGAGCTTAATGTAAATTCTCAAATAGTGGCGAGGAATTTTACGTGCATAAACCACTTTCCTTTTTGCTCACCTGCTTCCGTTTTATTTTGACGTTGCTATCAGCTCTTAACACTCCCTTCAACTAAACTAGCTGTCATTTCTAAATTTTCACAGCACTTATTCCGACTTTACAACTACAGAGACGCGTCATCCTGACTAATTGGTTCCTCTTCTCCAGCAGACATATCTCATCTCCACATCTCAATCACTCATTATCTCCCGTCATCTCCATTTTCTAGCTTTTGGATCGCCACAAATAAAACTCGACACTTCCCTCCCATATGTTGCACATAGGACAGCATCCTTTTGATATAGCCCTTGATGGTGCTTCCTTGTGAATTGAAAACCAGCAAAACATCATTTTCAAATTGAATGGTTAACTGTACAGTGAAAATACCAATTAAGTGTATAACATAATGCCCCTAGAAAACGTATAGAGTGGCAGATGGGTGGTGATAAACTGATGGAATCAACTGAAATTGTTACTTGACTTGAATCTACTTTGGTGGATTCAAGTCAAGTAAAGCTATTTGACCTCCCATGAGGGGTTTGGAGGTGGATAAAATCAATCAATTATAAATAAATTAAAAATATTTATAAGAGAACATATGGCATCTTTACGTAGTGTAACTGAAATCATTTTAAGATCAAAAACATTTCCAATCTTGGACGAACATAGGATCAGATGTTTTTATCGTACCAATCTTGACAAGCCTTTTCTTGCATACCTTCTTGTGACAAGTTCACAATTACATCTGGTGTCTGTCTTTGCACTTGTTTGCCTTCTTGTCTTTGAATTACCACATGATTCCCAGAGTGCCTGTTAAAGTCGAACAACTAAGAGGCAGCCCACCACTCGGAGCAACGCTGGGAGGTGCACCCATGGGGACCTCATGGTTCCTATGCTGCGCTTCAGCAGCGGATGAGGGTTGTCTTGGCTTTCCCCCGACGCATCTTTATGCTGAGATGAACTGACATGCTCTCCTGGAGTAGCCGTCGGAGGAAGGAAGAGGGAGAAAGCGAGGGAATCTACACTTGGCAGGGCTAATCCAGACTTCAGGATGTGCTGTTCTAGTCTGCTATCTTTAACCGGGGGCTGCAATTCCCACGGAGAAGAATGCAAGACTTTGATTGGGCCGCCCACACTGGTGCAATGTTTTGGCCAGACCTGGAGGCTCAGTTGTTCTGCTGCTGCTTCTTCTTCTTCTTGCCTGCTGCCCACTGATGAGTGCTCGTCGCTATCTCTCTTTTTCTTTCATTCTCACTAGCTCTTTCTTGCTCATCTCAACCACAGTGAAATTGAAAGTTTGTAGGATTACAATTTGAAATACCGCTGCTAAATATCCTCTACACACTCTGCTCGGCGTTTTGAAAAAGTTGAGGCAACGTGGGAAATAGGGCTGGTGGTGAAGATGATGATGTCAAAAGGAAATATTTTTCACCGTTTTATAGTTGTTGCTGTGCACTTTTTTACTTGATGCCAGAGTAAAACAACTAATAAAAGGTTGTGGCCTTGAGAATTGCCCTTGGCTAAGATAAGCATATACTTTTGCTTTCCCACACGTTGCGTGTTCCATGAGGAGAACTAACACCTCAAAGAGATGTTGCTGTAAAACAAAACCCCCATACATCTCAAACAGCGAAACAGTGGACCGACACCCCACTTCACCATATTCTAGAAATGGCCAAGACCCTGAAACTCTCCACAAAACCAATAAAGTATTTTTTATTTAGTGTACATGAATCTGAGCTCAGCAGTTTATTCCGGACAGTTTTAATTGGATGTGGAACAATCTTTCCCGATTAGACCAAATTGGAGTTGGTTGAGGAGTTTTCACTTTTCTCCAGAGTTCGATTTGAATCCCCCCCCAACCATCAGCAAGAGTAAAGTCTGCTAGAGCGATGGCACGGGGAGATGAGGAGAGTGTATATCCCCCAAACAGGCGGATAATTAATTGGACAAGAGAGGATTGAGTAATCCTGTTTTCCACGGGCCGTAACCACCCTCGCCCTGGGACTGCGGACCCAGGCACTTCAAAGCCCAGCCGAAGAAAAGACCTGACCGAGATTGAACGAAGTCCACATCTCAACAATACACCACCTCAACCTCCTCTCTCTATCTCCCAAGCTCTTGCTCTATCTCCCTTCCCCTTTCTCAGGTTCATACTAAAATACTGTAAAGACGGAGAAAATGAGCACTATAAAGTAATTAAAAGTCAGGAAACTTTCTCTCTCCACTGCACATTGAATTCATTTTTTTGAGTCTTTTTTCTGCCTTCAAGTGGTCTTTGAATACTGCATTAGCACTATCTCTAAAGGAGCTGTAATGAATTAGAATTTAATTGGTGTAGGTCCTTATTTTCTTTTGTTCTCCATTCCTCCCAAAAAGATCATAAAATAATTTAGGGTAAGGTAAAAAAAACGTTCCATATGAGCAAGGGGCCATCCAGAGAGGGTGGGGGGTTGGGACCTCATCTCAAAACGTAATGTGTGAAGGTCCATCTCCACAGCTTTGATAACTGAGCTTTTGTTTCTCCCACCTGTCAGCTAGAACCAAAAGGGGGTGGGGGTCTCGGATAATCATCCCTCTACTGCAACAAGAGGGAAAATGTCCAAAAACACACAAAAAGAAGGAGGAGCTCAGTCTGTCACATGGTACTTGTCGGAGAAGGTGGTTGTGTGTTCTGTGCAGCATTATTAGATCGCCGTCTTCCCGTATTATGGATACAAAGCATTTTTTAGAGATTTTTTAAGTCTTTGATGTTGATATATTGATACTATTTTAAAACTGTCCTTGGAATGAAAATGGTCATATTCCAGCATATTTAGTAGCGCTCAATCTCTATGAGTCTGACGACAGATAACCCTCTGGGGGCAAAGAACTATATTTGTGGGGCTCCGGTAGCCAGGGGATACGTTTGTTTTTCTTGTGCTGCTCATTGTTTACAGTCAGATTAGCAACTTGAGATGCAAAATTGGATTTGGAGTTCGATTGTTTCACCAGTAGTCAGTATAAAAGTTAATTTTAAACCAAAACAAGCTAAATCAAATTCAGACAATAGCCGGTGGCTTCCATGATTGCATTTCGGCTATTGTGCTCCACCTGTTTTGCTCCACACACAGACTGTTAAACTGCATTCAGCCTGCTCCAACATGATTAGTGAATACTACTCAGACTACAAACTGAAACCAGAGTGCCAACATTCGATGCCAAAATCAAGAATATGTAGCAATAGAACATTGTGGCCACTGGTAACTTAAGATAAAGACTTCTAGTATTGCGTTTGGAAACTTATATTGGTCTAACCCTTAAAGATTAGGCTTGAAATAAAGTGGTTTGTCCGACATGTCATCCAAGTCCAACGTCAAAAAGGCTAAAGTGTTCATACGTGTTCCTCAGAAGGTTGTACAAAGAGCCTGCCGTCATAGCCTCCCCGAACTCTCCAAGAACTCCGAGTATATTGCGTGATCTTTGTAATTTTGACACAATGAATCGTACAAGAATGTGACCATTGAAAAGCTTGAGAAAGATATTCAACCCCTGTCTTTCACACCATCAGTGCGTAGAGTAGACACGATTATCAGAAAAATGTTGGATACAGCTTCTTCTTTCAACCTCGGTACTTTTGGTTCTCATAAACAGTCAAGTACCAACACGTGGCATTAGGTTTGGTCAGGTCGTGATTTAAGTCTGCATTTAGCCAATTCAAGGCTGGTATTTCTGCAGTTCTTGTACGGATGATTTTCTTTAGACAACATTTTATATTCAGCTGTCACATCGGCACTGCTGTTGATACAAATCTAAAGAAACCCAGCTCTAATATATGATAGATGTTGATGTCAGGTATTTTGTAGCATCAGCATCATTCATATGAATACTGAGGGCAAAAATACCCCCACCTTTGTAGAACAGCGAGGTCTCAAGCCTGTTCTCCTTTTGTTGTGTTAATCCCACAAGTCATTTTCTGTAATTGAAAAAAAACATCTTTGTGTGAGTGTCTGTGTGTTCATATACTGTATGTAATTCAACAAGCATAGGCAGGAGTAATAAAAAGAAACAATAAAACCACGAATCTTGAATTTATCCACCTTGGTCTCAAAATCTTTAGTCTCTGGAAGATTGAAATCTGCCGGCTTTTGATTTCCATCTCAGCTCAGCTGTGGCGGCAGTTTTTCATCTCCGGATTTCAAGCTTTGTCATTGTTCAGAGTGCAGAAACATGTCTGTGATTAATAGAGTCTATAATGCACCAAGCTCATATACCGCCCTCCTTTAGTGCACACTGTCATAAATATAGAAAAAGACAGAAATAATACATGCAAGCAGCAAGTGGATGGATGGGTTTCGACGTGAGGAAAACATAAACAACATGCTGCTTCATTGGATTAAACCACTGCAATTGTCAAAAACCTTGTTGGTTTAATAAAGGAAGGAGGTAAAGATAAAGCAGACTTTAAAATACAGCCGGGTGAAGACTTATTGTCTGGATTGTAATTACCCTCTTGGAAGTATACTGCTTTAAAGAATACAACCATGTTAATCAATGGAAACAAAATAACTTTAGTGGTACATATACTACAGAAGCTGGAGTCAAACTAGCTTACAGACAAATAGTAGTTTGATAGAGGCAATGTTTAGGGCTGGATTCACCCACCAGGGTACCCTGATCCCTACTTAGCCCCCACCACCCCAGGAACATGCACCATGTAAGCCTGATATCAACTGAAATATAAAATATATTTAACACTGGATTTTGACTTGGGGCCCTTCTCAATAACCTGGTGACCTCATAACTTAAGGAAACACCAACGTTATTACAATTCATCGTGCTGGGAATATTAATCTTACGTTGAAGTAACACGTTATCTTACCACTTAGCTTTATGCAACGGTTTTGGGATACAGTAGCAGCTGTGCGTGTGTCTCACAGTTGCTCTGTTATATATTAAATCTTCCTTTTCCCCTCCTACTCGTTCTGCTGTTGAGGAGTGTTGTGCTTGTTTTTAGACCTTGTCGGGTGTCAACAAAACTCGAGTGGGATGCTATGAGAGAGTGTCTTCGCACCAACAGGATCTCATTATTTTCAAGGTGCCCTGGGTCCTCAGGGAACAGTAGAGCTTTTTCCACTTTATAAGGGACAAAGAGAGGTACCATAGCCAGTACCGGCATGCTAATTTGTTTCAGTTGCTCTATTAACTCTATTTAGGATTGCTATTAGTGCAGAATGAGAAAATGCCTTATTTACCAAAATTAAGTTACATTTTCAAAGGTTTTAGGTAAGAAAGCGGCAAAAATTAAAACCCAAGCTTCTCTGAAACATCTGTAAGAGTTTAGGTACATCTGGGGGAACTTGTTAAACAGAGGTCAAAACAGGTTAAAAGAAGAGAAAACTCAAGTCAGAGAGGAGGAAAGGTGGGCGGGGGGGAACAAAGTGAGATGAGATCATGCAAGTTTATTATGCAGACGAGGAGAGTCAGCGACTCCTAAACTGTCTGAGCGTTGCCTAATTCATCACTGTCGCTTTCGGTGAGTGTGTGTGTGTTAGTTACGGTACAGCGGAGCATCTGCGCGGTGGCCACCGGCTCTGATTGATCACCCTTCTGCAGACTACAGGAGCACATTCCTGGAGCCATGTGCACCCGCAGGTGCCTCAGAGCCTTGATTAAGGCAGAGACGACCCCAGAAATGAGTGCCACCAGAGGCTTCACCCTCCGACGCATTGTTCTTTCTCTTTCATTCTCTCTCTGTCTTTAGATTAATCATCCGACCCCCTCGTTCACACACTTGCTCATTCTTTCTTTGTTGTTTTCCACTCCGCCCATCTCTTGTCCAGCCGCTCTTCGTTTTTTTACTCTTTTTTTTTTATTATTATTTGAAAAATAATGTCCCATGCCTAACGGTGTTTGAGCATCACTCAGTAAGAACAGCCAACCTGATAGATTGATTGATTTGGGGAGTGACACGAGACAAGTTTCTTTGTGACAGCTGACAAAATCATGCCGCCGACAGGTTGCTTAAGTCATCATGTTTATAACTGGACCGGTCAAAGGTTTGAATGGAAAATCCATACTCAATGAAAAGCTGCATATATTTAGACTGTGACAGCTGATGGGCTACACCTGCTCTGACAACACTGATTGGGGAGAACGGCATACAGTACGACATTTCTTTTCACATCTCATTCAGTGAGCATTTAAAGGGCAAACTGACACAACAGAGCAATCTACTAAATGCTGGTGTTTTCCTTTTCTCCTTCCTCCTCCTTCATCGCCATCTCTGCTGGGCTGCTGTCTCTGGGAGCAGCGGCTGATGGCTGTGAATTTGTCTTCCATTAGAATGGAGTGTTCCCCAGGAGTGTCACCGGCTCCAATCATACGGATGCTATTACATCCCGTAGACATTACATTATTTATCTTCCCGGCTGACACCCATCGCCCGTAGTGACTGCTCCGCAGCCCCGCTGACATCCCAGCTGTCACCCCGCTGCCGCAGTCCATTCGCCCCACATTAACATCTCCCAATCTCCGGGGGGACCCAAGCATGTACTTTCCCCACTTTTTACTCAGTTGGAAGGACCCCAAACCCCCCCCACCCACCCACACACACACACGCTTACGCATAGGAGGTGGGATTTGTGTAAAGCTGTGGAAGGATTAGAGAAGATCGTTAGAAAGTGTGGAAATAGTTTCCTCCTCCTCCTCAACCAGTGCAATAAAACAATAAAAGTTAGGCCTGCTTTTTATGTACAATTTGGGAATTTTGATAATTATTTCAGAGAACTTCAAAGGGCTATAATGGAAAAATAAAATGCCAGAAGTCCAAGTACGTCAGTTACAGTGCTTGAACTTGGATCTGAAATAACACACACGGCCTGGCCTAGATCCAACAGGAATGCACTCGCCACACAACCGCGCACACTCTCTCTCTCTCTCTCTCTCTCTCTCTCTCTCTCTCTCTCTCTCTCACACAAACACAGGTCAAGGGGCAGTGGTGTATTGTTTCCCATCTCTTGAGGTTTTCCTGCACCGTCTCTCTGAGTGTCTTCCAAACCCTCTCTCCTGTCATGGATTAATTGGATTTTTGACCCAGTTCCAGTGTGCTCCCCTCCTTCTCCTTGTGCTCCGCTTGGGCGCTGTCATGAGATTGTGTAAAAAGTGTGCGTGTGTGTGTTGGGAGGGGGGGGGGGGGGGGGGGGGGCAAGGAGGGGGGGGGTCATCAAATGTGTGTAGAGGATTTAGTGTGTCGCTGGTTACCTCGTTCCCAGTCTGTTGGGACCCTTTGTCTCCCTGCTACCCCCCATAGGAGGGCAACAGCCGGCGGAAAAAAGCCGGACTCCCTCTTTGAACCCCTCTACACACACACACACACACAGACGTGTATACGTGTATTCCCCCTCCTTCCCCTCTCAATTCCAGCCACTTGCTGCCTTGTCACAACTGCAACAGCCACTGCCGCGGCCGCGGCCGCCGCTATTGTTCTCCTGGCATTTTTTGGGACCACGCCAGGGGGCTGTTGGCGTTAAGTTCATCTGTAGTGCTCTGCACAGAGAGCCAGTAAAGGAGGAGAGATGAGGAATTATCCCAACTGTACGGCTGAAAACTTGTTTCTCTCTGTTTTTTATTTGCTCTTCTACCCGTCGCCCTAAATCTGGCCTCCCTGCTCTCTGTAATAAAACTGAAGAGAAGGCCATCTTGGGATGCCTTTTGCTGCTTCGCCTGTGCCCGATCATGCATTATTGTCCAAGCAGATTCTTTTTGTCATCCGCTCCCAAGCACATTTCACAATAGAGCGCGTGACCTTGCTGCGAACATGCTCCCCCTTCGCAGGGAAAGAAATAATGAATGTAGTTGCCGCAGCTTTGTGTGGGTTTTTTCATCTCTGCGTTTGCTTGTAATTACGGACCTGAGGCTGCTGCGGGGGCGGGGTCAGCTTTTTCAGCTCCTTTATGGACATTTGTCTGATCTCCTGCCGTGATTTGTAGTCAGACGGACGACTCCGCTCGCTCTGCTAGCGAATCCCAGGATTAAGAGTTCCGCTCATAAATGTCAGTTGATAGATTCGACAACAGCGTGCTTTTTCCCCTCCGACTTCAGCCCAGATGCTTATTATGCTGATTTATTACTATTGATTTCTATTTCCAAGGCTTTATTTGCTGGAAGCTGTACCATTAAAAACTGCAGCCACACAGGATATGAATTAAGATCCCGGGGATTACAAACGCCTTTCAATTGTGTCAGGCAGAGCAATGACTTTTGAATGAGCAACACTGTGGGTGTGCATCTGTGAAAGTTAAATGAACTCAAAGTAATGGCTGCTTTTTGTTTGGCCCGTTTGAATCACGCAGCCTGGCTATTGGCTGGTTTTGTGTCTCCTCGCGGGCCAATTGGGTTGAAGCGGGGGGGGGGGATTTTGAATAACTCACAGCCACGGCGTTGTGTGTGGCACGTTAAGCCGTTGGTCCGTTTGCTGCAAGTCCCAAAAGGGATTTGAAAGGGCCCTGTCAGTTAACGGTCCGCCTTCCAACGGCACACATTTCAATTTTAAACCACCCTGCTTCTTTAATCCAACAGGGTGCCGTGCGTTTCTGTTTGTGATTAGGAACACATACAGGTTCATTGTTATTTTGAAGGGCCTCAGTGAATGTTGCAGGCCAGTATTAGTGTGCCCCCTACTGCCAGACTGAAGCCCCCGAACGTGTCTGCTCACAGACTGAGGGCTATTTTTTGAAATTCAAAAATGATTCTTGTCTTTGAAATGAAGGGGCTCCGAAGATTGCTTACAGGGATAACATGGTTCATTTTGGCATACTGTCAGTCAGTAAAGATGTACTATCTCTGTAATTGTGTGCTCATTGTAGAACTAATTTTACTCTTTTTATTTTACTCTTTTTATTTTACTGGGTTTTAATTCAAACAAAAGTAGGTTTTTATTAAGCCCCAAACCATTCAAAATTTTAAATATGAAAAGGAAATATATGTGTGTGTGTGTATATATATATATATATATATATATATATATATATATAATATTCCAATTGAGCTTGAGTTTATTAGATTGTCCACATGCTATTTCTTTTATTTATATGACTTTTCATAATGTCTCATTCATTACTAAATTGTATTGTATTTAATTTAAGAGTTTTGTATCTTGCACAAAGTCAGCAGCGTCAACTGGAAAATATTTGTATCTCTGCTCAAATCCCAAACCATGTATCAAACCCTAAGTGATGCTGTCATACTCACATTGCTGCTGTAGTTACAGATTCCACATCCAGCATTTCAGCATTTTCCAGCCCACGCTAACCCTGGCTGACAACGTGTTCCTGGGGTCAGGCTTCGTGGCTGGGTCAAGGAAGGGACAGGTGGAGGGAAAGAAGTGCTGGTCTTTGCAGCTTGAAGGTGATCTGGACCAGATGGTCGCCTCTCTCCTCCAGATGCACTTTACTTTTCCATATCCGCCACTGGCACACAGTAGGGCTGTCACAGATAGGGCCTTATCGCAGCCACTCTGTATGTGGAGGGGGTGGGTGGGACTGGGACCTGCATTGGGCCTTGATCCAGCCTGGCAGATCCAATACTCCCCCCTCCCGTCCTCCCTCCTCCCTCCTCACAGATGCTGCAGCTCTGCACTGCAGCAATGGATGAAAATCTGATTTTAGGCTATTGGCCTCAAACTTCCCACCCACTTCTCACGATCCCTGTCATTGAAGGGCAAATACATCCAAGAAACAGGCTTATCTTGATAGGAGATGGGTTTTTCGGGGAATGGAGGACTTTGTTTGTCTTTGCCAAGCAGCACGGCAGTCGAGGACTCGGGAGCATCTCGTCCGCAGGACCCGGTTGTATTGATTAGCCTCTTCCTCCTCTTACCTCAGGTTACTCCACCTGAGCACCCGTTCTCATGTTGCATTGTGTAACGTGCCTTGCACTTACAGGATGTTGTTAAGTCTCCTCTTTCCCTCACCTCTTTGTAAGACTTGATGTCTGAGACATTTCAACGCTGCTACATTACGGCCACTCAAGCTGTTTCTCTTGCAGCTCGAGCACACGTCCATTTGGAGTCGTCAGGAAAATAACAAATAAACAGGAGTCACAGCTACAGATAACGTTAGTTTTTTCGCTTTTACCTCTATTTTTTTTTTCTTTCGTTCATGGACAGTTTGGTCGGTAGCGAGACAGTGTGTTTGCTGTATCCGTCATTGTTGGTTAATGCTACGCAAAACACTAGACAATCTATATATTCAAATGTTTATGAAATGTCTAGCCAACAAGTCAGTAAATAAGTGATATAGAAAACAATGCTTTCATTTGCATGGACTGAAAACAAAGAAAATAACTTAACCTAAATAAATGTGTCTGGAGGGGAAAATGTTTTGCATATCTATATATTTTTCAAATACAGTAAAATCAGGAGGAAGTCTCGGTGCTGTGGAAGACGTCGTGCCTGGTTCCCGTACCAAAAAAGACGACACCATCTGGCCTCAATGACTACCGACCAGTTGCCCTCACATCTCATGTGTTTAAGGTGCTGGAGAGGCTGGTCTTGGCCCACCTTCAACCGCAGGTGAAATCCTCACTGGACCCTCTGCAATTTGCATATCAGCCTCATGTGGGGGTGGACGACGCCATCATCTACCTGCTGCAATGAGCTCAGTCGCACCTGGATGGAACCGGTGGCTCTGTGAGAATCACTTTCTTTGATTTCTCCAGTGCATTCAACACCATCCAACCAGTGCTGCTGAGTGAGAAGCTGCGGGTGGTGGGGGTTAACGCATCCACCGTCTCCTGGATCACTGACTACCTCATAGGCAGACCACAGTTTGTCCGACTAGGCCGTGTGCTGTCTGATACGGTGGTCAGTGATACTGGAGCCCCACAGGGAACTGTCCTGTCTCCCTTCCTGTTCACCTTGTACACCACTGACTTGCAGTACAACTCGGGGTCATGCCATCTGCAGAAGTTCTCTGATGACTCTGCAGTGGTCGGGTGTATAAGGGACGGACGGGAGGAGGAGTACAGGACAGTAGTGGTTGACTTTGTAGAGTGGGCCGGTAGAAATCACCTGCGTCTGAACGTGGCCAAGACCAGAGAGATGGTGGTCGACTTCAGGAGGAAGACGACGGCTCCACAACCAATGAAAGTTCTGGGAGAGGACGTGGACATGGTGGAGGAGTACAAGTACCTGTGTGTCTCCATCGACAACAGGCTGAACTGGAAGACCAACATCAACGCTGTGTACAAGAAGGGGATGAGTCGACTCTTTTTCTTGAGGAAACTTCGATCCTTCAACGTGTGCAGCAAGATGCTGGAGATGTTCTACCAGTCTGTTGTGGCCAGTTCACTGTACTTCGCCATAGTCTGCTGGGGGAGCAGCATTGGAGCCGGAGACACCAACAGACTTAATAAACTGATTAAGAAGGCCGGCTCCATCATTGGCTGCAAACAAGACTATCTGGAAGAGGTGGTGGAGAGGAGGACACTGAAGAAACTATTGTCCATATTGGATAACCCGGACCACCCTCTCCACCACCTACTGCAGGGACAGCGGAGCACTTTCTCCAACAGACTGATTCAGCTCCGCTGTCACAAGGACCGATACAGGAAAACATTCCTGCCCTCTGCTATTAGACTCTATAATAAATCACCTCTGGCCAAATCAAACACAAGACTATAACAATGCTACACTGTTGTTGCTGCTGGTGGTGATCTTGTGCACTACTGTTTTGTTTATTTTTTCATACTTAGGTAATTTAATACGATTCTACTTAGTGTATATACTGTGCATTTTTATTATTTTATCTTCTTAAATCTAATAGGTCCTGCTCGGTTATTTTATTTTATTACATTGTATATATTGTGCATTTTCCACACTTAATATTTTTATTTTATTGTGTAACCCTGTTTGCTGCTGGCACAGACAAATTTCCCCTTGGGGATGAATAAAGTACTATTCTATTCTATTCTATTCTATCAAAAGCCCATTATACAAACTCCTATAATGATGGAAAGTAACATGTATTAGTCCTTAAACACATTATTATTTTAAATGTGATTGCATTTGTTCTAAAGACTGCCTTTTTAAGCATCATGTATGCTTCTCTATATACTCATAATTCTAAAGGTCCCCATACATCACTCCTTCAAGGAAATGAGGCTCCTCAGGCGGAGAGCTCCCTCCTACTTTACCCTGTTTGTCCAGGATGTCCCTGCACAAGCTCTGATCCTCTACAGCTCATAACTCTACAGAGCAGAGGAAAGCAGCAGGGCCTGGGAAATGACATGCTCTGTTTACTAAATGACCAGAGAAACCGAGAAGAAATAGGGCAGACAGACCGAGGAATACCGGCATGGAAGAGCAGAGCGAGCACCAGCTCCCCAAAAGGCCTCCGGGATGGTGAGATGAAACAAACAGTAGATCACAGGAGTTAGATGAAGAGGCTGAGGGCGGGTGGTATATATCAAGATGCAGCAGTGGGGCGGGGAGCTGGTAGTGGTATGAGGGGAGATAGTCAGCCCACACGTTGTCGTTGGGCGGCTGCTAATGCATTATTGATTCCTGCCACTGAGAAGATTCCCCCCCGCATCCTGCGTCCGCTTCCATCCACTCCTGCCTTGTCAGCTGGCCTGGACGCTGACTGACTGACTGTGTTTAGGGTTGAGGTTAGGATCAGGATTAGATTTATTTTTGGGAAAGCCTGAATCCATGCTGCGGGCAACAGCGAGAAGTCCATCTTTTATTACTAAGCAAGCGTTGCTTCAAGGGAGACTTTGCTAAAGTGAGGGCGGTCAGTGAGTCAGTGAGAAAAGTTGGCCATAGCAAAACTTTTTTCATCAGCCACGGGCAAACAATCAAATTTTCAGCTATTTTTTTTTTTTTTTTTTCTACTGCCGAAACAAAGCAATGATTGTGTTTTACCAACAATAATCGAGCCTGGCAAGTACAAAATGAGCTAAATGCATGTCAAAGTGTTCTTGACTTTTTCTTAATTTATTTTTACAAATTGCATATATATGCCTATGAAACATTCTCTGCACCAAAGACTGTACAGCTTTGTTTTTTTGGGATTCCAGAGCGCCACACCTATTTCCAGCTGTTGTAATACCTTCTTTTATGAGCCATCAGCTAAGTGCTACCCCCGTCCCCTCTTTTGACTTTAACAATGGCTGCTCAAATAGAAGCAATCCCAGGGGTAAGCCGAGCACATACTGATGATGGTGGTGTTTTTTCCCAGTGTGACATCACACCGTGGGTCAGCTCCAAATGACTGATAGGAGAAACTGGTGAAACAGTTTATCCATGTTTTTAAAGGCCAGAAGTATTCATTTAGGCAGCAAATGTAACCCAAGGCTGTTATCTATCCTCAGACTTTAATCGATGCTTCTTGAAGGCCAACAACACTTTATTACAATGCAGGTTTTAGTTTTGGAGCCTTGGGTATTCATTTGTAACTGTTTTCATAATTGTAGAAATAATTGCTCAGCTATTGGAATGCAAATATCTTAAAAATAAGTTCAATATGGCAATAAGAACATGCGGTCAGACCATCAATCCACCCAAACATTAGTCTTGTTTTCCAGAATATTCACACTTTTTTTTATACAATTGTATTACTGAGCTCTTCCAGTCATTTAAATGAAAAACAAATGATTTAAAATAAAAACAGACCTGTTGTTGAAGGTCTGAGGTCAATTAGCGGCTTGTCACCCAAATGAGAATAGCTGGTCCACCGTAAAGGTCAGTCTACCTTAAAGGTCAGTCCACTTTAAGTGAGCCTGGATTTTTGCTAACTTCAGGGTTAACCGCCTTCACTTTAATTAGCAGGTGGCAAGCAAGACACTGGAGCTTGTCTTAGGTCTTGAGAAGTTGTTGCATTTATTCACCAACAAATAAACTGTACACACACTGCACTGCTACGTTCACGGCCATTTGCACAGACAATGTTGGCACATTTTTTCTCAGTATGTGGTGCTAAACGCTGCATCTTGGAATCGCCATTTTAAAAACTCTGTTACGATTCTGCTGTAGTGTCCAGGTTGTGTGCCGGGCTCTTGTGTCTGACCAGGGGAATTCATTAGCTCGTGTTGTCAGCTGCAGTCAGACTTGTGTTGTTTGTGCGATGTTTAGGCTCTGTCAGTGTCGCATTCATGGCCAGCTGCTGTTGGTTTGCAGATTTCCCATTTGCACGGTGTAAGCACTGTGTCACTTTGTAAATGGCAAAATCTGCATTGCCTTTTGGCTCCAGTAAACAAGCCCCAGCCCCAGTGTGTTCCTGCCAGCTGAGCAGATCACACGCTGCAGCCAGAAATACAGAGAGGAGCAAACAGCGAGACCAATCTGTGCCCTCCCAATCATCTACGCTCGCTGTACTTCACTTCACTTGTACATGCAATATCATCTGAGGTCACCGTGGCTCCGGGTTGCAATGTTGGAAAAAAAAAGTAATAACAGACAAAAAGCAAATGAAGATCTGAAAGAGCAAATTCACAGGCCGAATTGAAAAACTTGGATGACCTTCTGCAAATGCCCTGGAGAGGAGGGTGGTCGAGGAAAATAGTCCGGCTCACTCTCACCCATCATGAAATCTCACGACATCACCAGGAAGCAGACTGTTACCGTTATTCAAGGAGAGTATGGGGTGGAGGCGGGTGGGAGTGAGAAAATGTTAGATAAAAACTTGATTAAAATGCAGCAGGTTTTGCTTGGCCTTTTCCCAGGAAAGATGGTGTTGTCATTGTGCAGAATAGGGCCGCCTGAGTTATACATAGCGTTATTGATGGCAGCGGAGGAAAGCTAACGGAAAAAAACGACGTCGACAAACATAAAGATAAAAGCGCTCAGTATCTCTCCCTCTATTCTGGCTGCACTTCCCCGCCCTTCCTTTTCACTTTCGGCTCCTCTGCGTTTTTTCTTAGTGTAAGTGTGATAAAAGCGGGCAGACCTATGACTCAGGTTCCCACCCCACATTCTGATATGAATTCAGGGAGCTGAAGGCCATCCCCTAATCTCTTAATGCATGTTTCCTCGCCCTTGGCAGGGTCATGGGAGAAATAGATGGGGCGTTATCAGCTTTTATGGATTTATGGAGAATTTCTCTGCATTGGGTGTATTTCTTATTATTTATTTATTTTTTTACACCAACCTGTTCCTGCGTGTACTGTATGTGTCTCTGTGTGTGTGTGTCATGAAGGATGTTGAGTAAGGTTATCAGAGCCAGTAATATCTTCATGAATTTTTATCAAAGTTCTAATTATGGCATCAATCATGTTGACTTACTCCATCAAGCTGAAATGAGAAGAGACGCTGGGCCTGTTTTGACCAATTTCCGCGAGTGTGCTAGCCTTCAGCAGCTGATTTCTCATCTCTTCTCTTACACTCAATGTAATACACACAAAGAGAGAATGTAAAATTAGGACTTTTCTCTAAGTAAAGCCCCAAGTAAGAGTACATAAGGATGATCAGGTAAACGTGTTTAAAGCTGCACTTATCAATATTTTTGTATTAACAATTATTCAAATGACTCTGTTTAATGTGATAGGTGTCACTCGCAGTGTGAAACCCACAGAAAAATGATCACCCAGCTCTTCAGTTCCACTCAGCTTTTCAGCATTTAAAGCACATTGATTTGGTTTTCTGGCTCACAACTTTACTGTTTCGATTCAGTCCCCTCGCTTTCATCAATCTCTTTTCCAGGCAGCTCATAAACAAAAAAAATGCTCCAATACGCACTATGCCCAGCACCAAACAAACGACAGACACCGTTAGGAGAACGTAGCGAAACATTTAGCAGCTAAAGAGGGCAGATTTCTCAGCGTGAATATTATATCCATTCAATTCATATTGCTCTGTGTCTTCTGGATGTGGAGATGGGCAACTAGTTGCTAACACATGAGCCATGACTCTGTTGCATTATACGGAGAGGTGTTTCCTTTTATTTTACCATTGAAATGAAAAGGTTGCACAAAATAATCATAACCTTCATGAAGCTAGGATTTCAGAAAACTCGTATTGGATTTAATGTAGTAAATTTAAAATTTTTTGTGTTTTAGACTCGAGACAATTAGTGATGTCACCTTGTGCTCTGGAATATTGCGATGGGCATTTTCACTGTTTACTGACGTTTCTTAGACCAAATGATTAATTGATTAATCGAGAAAATAATCTGCAGATTAAAAGATTAAATTCCTTATTCACTCTCACTGTTTACAGAGAGCTTATAAATAAGACTAATAAACTCAGAACATGAAGAGTTTGTATAGAATATTGTTAGTGACACAAACTTCTGAGCTCTTAGATCCGTGGCGTGAGAGTTTCCCATCATGCAAAGAGGTATTGCTGTACCTGGATCTTAAACCTGCAGTCTCACGCGGCTATCGTTGCTGGTGTCAGTGTGGCGTCACAGCAAGTCACAGATAAATCTTGCTGGCAATGCATTGTTGTGGTGATCGACAGTGATCAATTATGAGCAGGCTTGACTCATCTCAAAAAAGCTTGCATCAAGTTGAGAAGCTAAAGACGCCATTTCATAGCGGCTTTACATCTTCTTACACAAAGCAGTTTACTGGCTTGTTCTCCTGTCTTACGACCACCAGGTGGCTTCAGCTGAAACAAAACGCAGACGGGAGCGCACAATAACAGAGATACTGTAGAGGCAATGTCTATATTTGGTTTACCACAGTTGCATAAAGATATTTGAATATAATGAGAAAACCAGCATTGCTGTAGCTGAGGCTACAGAATGCGTCTTCACTGTCTCCCCCTCATTTGTTCCCCAGTGCAGTCCTGTCATAAGAACAGTTGGAGACTTGCCCTACAACAATGAGGGGGTCCAGCTCTCGTAGCTGAAGAAAAAGCAATTTAGCCACAGAGCCCCCCCGAGAGCTTGCACATCAAAGTAGCAGCGGCGGTGATGGTTTTGTGGGAGGTGTGGGGGTGGGGGGGGGGGACTAAGCCAGAGCCTGCCCGGCTTCGTCTCACGAGCAGGTGACGGAGAGGAAAATATCAGCGATGTCCAAGAATACAGCGAGATCTCAAAGGACAGCAGCGGCTTGTTATCACAGGATGTTTCTGGCAGTTTAACATCCCATCTGTACTTTTGGTGCAGGGAAGACGGAGCCGAGGGAGGGAGCAGAGAGTGGTCAGGGTGGCTTTGTGTGACATGCATTTTAAAGCTCTTTATGTGCAGGTTGTCCGTGGGCCTGACCTGAATTATGTTTGTTTTTTGTTGCTTTTCTTCTTCCTCCTGTCACTCTGACCAAGCAAACAAGGCACACTCCAAGCCAGACAGTAAACCAGACTCCAGGTGACTTTTGAAAACTAAATTATGCAACTTTATCACTGCTGAGGCTTTAAAAACCACTTGATAACG
This sequence comes from Anarrhichthys ocellatus, assembly GCF_004355925.1. Lineage (NCBI taxonomy): Eukaryota > Metazoa > Chordata > Actinopteri > Perciformes > Anarhichadidae > Anarrhichthys > Anarrhichthys ocellatus. The sequence goes on along the minus strand of NW_022280044.1, from coordinate 5,921,012 downwards.
CTTTGCCTCAATAACGAGCTGCACTCAGAAGAAACACACATCTAAAATAACAGCGGGAATTATTTACTGGACTGTTTCTTATACAAAAATGACTCCACCCATTAATGAAATATCCTCACGGATATTTTTCCCTGGTTTTTGCCTTTACTTGACAGCAGAAAAACAGATGGCGAACCTTTTGTGTGTGAGTGAAACAACATGATATTTATGCTTGTTTAGGTATGTTTACATTTCACAGAATTTGGATGAAAAGGAGCTGGTGGAGGTGAAGGATTAGGAGATGAAAGAAGCGGAAGTGAAAAAGGAGGCAGAGGAAATGAATTGAGGAAGAGGAATGACGGGGGAGGTTAAAAAGAGGAAGCCAGTTCTTTCTCTAGGGAAGGTCAACAGGACTTGGATCGGAGTCTGCTTTTGGGCCTGTGAACTGTGTGTGTGTGTGTGTGTGTGAGAGAGAGACAGGAGAGTGTGTGCGCGTTAATATGTGTCCTGCATGTCAGTGTGTGCGTATTACAGCCATCTCTCTGGTTTAAGCATTCCCTCGGTTGCCATTATGGCTTAATACCGGTGTCAGTGTGATTAATGGCAGGAGGCAGGGCTCTGATTGCGCTCTTGCTCAACTGGAGTACGAAGGCAAAACTACACTACCCACGATCCCACTGCTTTCGCTCGTCCACCGCGGCCACCTCGCGCCGACAGCACCGAATGTGAAGGTTATGAGCGCAATTAGCACTCTCTCCTGCTGGCATCAAAGAGTCGATGTGATGTTGATGATGATTGGAAGATTAGAAGTTAGGGAGGAGAACCACGTGATCCCCAAGGCCACTTTAACCAGTCCAAGGTAATAAACACAGACAGCTTACTGCCCGTCCTTTTGTCTCCTTGTGTTTATCTTCAACCCTGTTGAACATTTATTCATGAAGTTACTAAGAAAAACATATATTTTGAGAGCAGAAGTTCTGAATGGATGATTTGAGTGATGCTGGTGATGAGAAAAGCAGAAATCACTCAAGGCAGCGGATTTTAACTTTGTTTCAGGGAACCGTTTTCTTCTAAATACCCAAAGTTAAAGAGGGATCACATGGATAATGAATATTCTATCCACTCAACCTTCAACGTTTCTGGAGCTTTATTTCAAACTTTTAGGACTTTTATTCATTTAAAATGTTGCGCAAGGGAATTTCTGAAATTTTGGTAAAATAACTGATTCATTGTGTGTCCATCATCTGAATATGAGAGGTCGTGACAAGATTACAAAATACATCATGCACCAGTAGAGATATCTTCTTTTGCAGCATTTGTGTCTTTTTCATAAATGAATATATTTCTTCTAAACCACTTGTATCATGTGTTTTTTTTTTAATAGCAGTTATGGAAAAGGAGACGGGCTAGACCTGGAACAAGTTTGGGGTGTGTCGGATTCCGTCAGCTTTTATCGCATCTCTTTTCATCTTCTATTTATATATTCACAAATTTTTGCCACCTCAGCTGATCGTAAAACATTTATCAGCTTTTTATTCCCCTTTCTGGCATTTGTGTTGTTGCGATAACGTCTGTTTGAGTAGTGTTTCTCTTTCAGAGTTAGGGTAAGGTGACTGAAACAATAAAAGGCAAACAGAATAATAAAAGGCAAATGCAAATTGTAAAAGGTCTGTGATGAGTCTCTGTTTTCCTGACTTATTTCCCAAGCCACCACATAGAAGGGCATACAAAAGTACTTCCTCCTTTGATTTTGAACATTGTCTAATGAGAAAACAGTGGCATTTTGTATGCGCTTATTAAAACCAGATTAAAACCAGGTAATAGTTATGAGCAGTGAAAACAATTCAGACGCTATGATGTTAAAACATTCTCTGGAAGAAAGGAATAATCTTTTCTTGAGTTTAGTATATATGTATATATGTAGTATATATACATTTTTTATATTTTATCGTGTGTAGACTTTGCATTACATTCATTTGGCTTGATGTTTTTCTCCAAATGTGGATTTATACTGTATGCAGTGTATTCAGCCTACCCAGGAGTAAGAGTTAGATCTGGTGAAAACAATTGCCACTGCATCTCTCCCAAACAAATAACTAGGAGCGTGTTCAGTGCTACAGAGTCCTTAGAAGTTTTTTTTCCCTCTAGCACCAAGTTCCAGTTGGAGGATCTGGCCTTCTCACAAGGCCCTATTAGAATGACGAGCATGTCCGACTTTTATTTTCTTTTGCCTTTTCTTGCCGAGTGTGACATTGCCTGATGCTTCCGATTCTCCTGCTCTCAAACCTTTGCACATCAGACAGGCTGTAAGAAGTACGATTGGTCTGACCTCTCTTTGGGCCGAGTCATGGCAGGGCCACTTGGTTTGAGATAGCGACCATCTAAAAATACATAAACGCTGGGTGGCCTGATCCCTGTGTTTGTTGTTTTGCACAGTCCATGTCTGGCTCGTAATCTAGAGTCACAAAAACATTGATTTTAATGAGGAAATAAAACCTACATTTGACATAAGGGGTGAAAAAAAAAAAAGACATGGACATCTCACATTTTATGATATGTGACTAATAGTTTTAAAGGTGCAACTTTTATTCCTGATGGTTTTCAGGATGTATTACAATTTACATTTTATTTAGAGACATGATGTGTTATTTTTAGAGGTGAAAAGGCATCGACTTGTGGCCTAGACTACAAATGTGCTTACAAAGTCATTTTTTTCAGTTTTTGTTTTTCACTTTAAATTGAGCTTCCCCATTACTGTGAAGGCCGCAGTCAAAGGCAAAGCCCCCCCATTCCCCCTCCCGTCCATTGTGGTGCTCCTCTCACGCCACGGGATCTCTGCTGTGCTGCCGGGATGAGAGAGCCAGCAGTGACTCTATGAACCTCAGTCCAAAATGAAAGGCCAATCTGACACTCAGCGCTGCGGCTTTGAACACGCCAGATCTGAGGCAGCGCGGCAAAACTGATGGAAGCCTTGTGAAAGCAGGAAGAAGCAGAGACTGACCAAATACGGACAAATAGCCAGAGAGGATCACACAGATATTCTGGGTAACAACCTTGAGCCTGTCAACCTTGGCTCTCAGACTCATTTTAGGGGTTTAAAAATAAAAAAAAGAGGCAGCCGTTCTTCAGCGGGTGAAAACTAACATGACATATCTATCCTGGGTTGTGTTACAGTTGAAGCCCAAAGAGTTGTATCTTGTTATTTTCTTATACTTCAGGTCAATCAGCACTTATCTGGCAGGTGAAGATGCTGAAATTCCTGCTATTTATGAAGTGTGTATGGAAGTACCCTGGCAAGGTCGTTGTGTTTTATTCACACTAAACTTTCACACTGCTCTTTACCTGTTCAAGTTGCTCTCAGTAAGCTGCCTTTGAGAGACTGCCAATAATAACTGAAATGTAAAATGAGCAGTATTTGATATGTGCACATACAGTCGTCTAACGTGTCCTTATCTTCCGTCTTCCCCTCCAGGGTCCTTCATGGTGGTCAACTCCTCGCAGCATTTCGGGGGCCAGCGAGCTCAGCTGCTCCTGCTCCCCCTCAGCGAGAACGACACCCACTGCATCCAGTTCAGCTACTTCCTGTACAGCCGCGACGGCCACAGCCCCGGGGACCTGCAGGTCTACATCCGGGTTAACGGGGGCCCCAAGGGCAGCGCTGTGTGGAATATCTCGGGCTCCCAGGGACGCCAGTGGCACCAGGTGGAGCTCGCTGTCAGCACTTTCTGGCCCAGTGAATACCAGGTGAGAGTTAAACAAATATAGGACCTGCATTGATTACCCCCACCAACACCAAGGTTGGAGTAGTTATGTTTTCATATATATAAGTCATATTGGTGGAGATATGTGGGATCTGAAAACCTATTTTCTCAGCTTTTTACGAGTGATGACGACCTACGACATGATGTGCTGAAGTGAGAACACACTGTTGTCTTCTATAAATGCTGCTCTATGCTAGAGGGTAATTACAGATTTACAAAATCAAACAACAGCGTAAAAACCCACAGATACCCACCACATTTTGTCCAGAGTCCAACATTGTTTAACTGTATCTCTAAAAAAGCAAAAAAGCTGTCAAATGCTCCCATTATTTGAGATTCATTTTTGTTACATAGAAGAGAAAGAACATTTGTAGCTCCAAGCCATTTTAAACTTGAAGTGCTGTTCTTCTTCTGTCCAATATATGTGAATTTGACATAAACACCGGAGCACTGTCACTTGTAGTTAATGGAGCACACCACAGATCAGTTTGCTTTTCATGGAGAGGACTGCTTAGCTTGTAAAATTGTCTTCTGGAGGGGAACTTTCTAACTTTTTCTTTCTGAAGTTTTAAAAGAATAACTTTTAAACTAGGGGTATCAAATTTGACAGACGTAGGGATTAAGGAAGGATCTAAGGAAAGATGCTACAGAGTTGAATTATGGGAAGTGTAGGATCTATTGGTTTTGGAGCTTAACCAATACTAGGGACTAAAAGTCAGGATATCACTGCTGCTTCGATCTTTTTTTTATCTGTTTCTTGTGAGTTCCCAACTTTATGGAAGTGCAAAATTAATTTCTGGAGTTGCCCTTCAAAAATCCAATACCATCCTATCAGCTGTTGCTGACAATATTAGTAAACTGATAGCTAAGTAATGAGTTGATTGACAGACAAATGATTGTCATATCGATAACGGATTCGTTACTTTATTGGTTTATCGACATAAATAATCACACACAGTTACAGCTTCACAAATGGATACTTACAAAGGATTTTCTTATCCGTCACAGCTTCATTTCTTATCAATATGAAATTACTATATTTGATATGGAACTCAGGCTGAATAAGACATGAGAGTGGGTTCTGCCAAATTGTGATGATGTATTAAATGGTAAACGGCTTCATCAGTTAGTCTACTTGTGATATGATGCGTTAGGATGCATTGGGATGAAATCATCATGTCATGCCGTTGTTTTGTAAAATTGTAGCTGAACTAAATGAGCGTGTTTTTGTTTTTTTGTTAGCATGCTAACATATAGCATAACTAAACTAACTGCACCTGAACTAAGACAGGGAATATAACTTATGAGAAACATTACACTGCTCGCTAGCATTAGCATTCTGAGCGTGTTCACATGCTATTGTTAGCATTTAGCTTAAACTATCTCTGTGCTGAAGTCCAGTCTCACAAAGCCGCTAGCATGGATTCTTGTCTTGTCGGCTAATTTTGACCTGATGTGTATTGATATTGGACAAATGAAATATCATGATTATGATGTCAGCCCTTGTAGATCATTGCCCCCTTTATTAAATAAACGTGAGGTGTCAGTTAGCAAGGCACTAAACCACCAGCTGCTCCACTGAGCTGCTCAGTGGTCTCAGTACAGAACCGTGGCTATACTGGCGGCCTCAGCAGCTGTATTATCATCCCCTATCCTTCAAACCACATGCAAAAATTAGCTAATTGCATCTGTGTCGTATATCATAGTTGCTCAATAGGTGTATAATTACAGTGGGCGACTGTTTGCATTGTATCTTTATTTATTAGTCAATTTACCTGCGTCCTGCAGTGTAATCAATAGCTCCGTTTGAAGCCTGTATTGTCGATGCTGCATTATTAGCACTGTTGTGTAGCTTGTAAGATTCTGATGACTGGATGCAGCCCTGCCTCACCTCATTACGGGCAATAATTTATTCCCTAACGCTCTCTTTCTTCCCACTAAGTCTGCTGCCTCCTACAACCCCCCTGCCCCACCACAGAACAGACGTTAATGAGAAGGCAGTGGCTGGCGTAAGGGATTGTGGGAGCGTGGGTCCGCCGAACAGTCAATTGACCTCAATTCCATGCGACCCTCGGTGCGGGGGAGCGGGCCTGGTGTTTGCTTCCATAACCTTGGCGCACTCTGGGCCCCATCTCAATAAATCAAGAGCCAGTTAATGAGATTAGAGGGCTGCACAGATCAATGAGGACAGCTTGCGCTTCACCATCCTCAGCTCTCCTGTCCTGAGCGACTCTCACAAATAGCCAAACTGATTTAAAGTAATGATTTTTCTTCTCGTCTGTGTGGATGTTGGAAGTTTGTCTGCCGCGCACCATAGCAGAGGAGGAGGTGGAGGCAGGGGGCGGGCGCTCTCAGAGGGGGGGGGTTGGGGGAGGTGTACAATCAGACAAGACAGCCCGTGCGGGGAATTTGCTTTGCGCCGCAGTGTTTACCATTTGGACAGGCGTGCATAAGCAATGTCATCTACTACTCTGGTGATGTATGTCCAAGCTGCCTGAGTGATGAGCAGGCGCTGTTCTCTAAAGTCTTCCCGCCCGGAGTGTAGACACAGAACAGATTGCTTTATTTGTCTTATAAACCTGGCTGATCGGCAGCACATAATGAAGCACGTAAAGCTGTGCAGATGAGTGAGGAGCCTTAAACATAAGCCTGCAGGAACAAAGTATGTCAATCTGCTGTGCGGAGAGGGACGGGAGTGAGGCTTGGAGTCAGGCGCGGTGCCTTTTGTTTTTCTTTTTGTGTTCCCCTCTTCCTTTTTTGCCCAGGGAAAGCTCCTTCTCTCCTCAGCAGCTCCTGCTGCTACTACTCAAAGCTCAGCGTAGGCCCCACAGGGCTCCACTCATCCATCGATAACAATCACTGTCCAGCACTCCCAGCCAACAGATCAGCCCCTGCAGGCCGCAGAGGAGCAGCTCCACCTAGAGAGAAAAGACTACCACTTCAGAGGGCTTGGAGGAGAAAGTGTGTGTGTGTGTGTGTGTGTGTGTGTGTGTGTGTGTGTGTTGGTGTGTGGCTGCTGGTGGTAGTGGCGATTGAGATTAAATAGAAAAAACAATATCTAGTGATCAGCGAGCATCAACACCCTCAGGAAAGACAGACTGCCTCAGAGATATGTTGGACTGTGATCAACCTTTGCATTTTGCTTTTACTGATATGAGATTTCAAAATTCAATGCCAATATTTCTGGGTTTCAAATGGCCATTGTTGAAGGTGCATTTTGTGCTATAAATTAGAACCTTTTCTGGTTCATCCCATTCATTACGGTTGGAACTGCTTCGCCTGTCAACAGTGTAAAGGAATAGAGAAGTTTTGGCACACTGTCAAATTCTTCCATTTAGCCATTAAAAGGGAACGTTAACGATTTATTAATGCACTTCCATAAAGTTGGGAAACTCACAAGAGACCGATAAAAAAATAAGAAGAAGGTAGATATCCTGACTCAAACCCTCAAAACGCTAAATCCTACTTTTTCCATAATGCAACCAATATCATTTCTTCTTTAGAGAGTTTAATAGCACTGATATCTTCAGTATACCGTTGCTTAAACTTGTACTGGCTGACAATCTGATTCCATGCATGTGTCATCTGGCTGAGTTCATGACCTCGCCATCTAACCCTTGTGGATCAGACACTGCTTGACTTGAAGATTCTTTTTTTCTTGGAAATTGGACTTTAGATAGTCATGGCATTGAAGGACAGAAGAGAACATTGATCAGACTGGTTCACTCTCTCCCTGTCAGCCTGGATTTGGGAAGTAAAATAGGTGTTAAAGAGGTGCTCTTTTGGAAACGCTGGCTCCTCTCCTTTAAAATGTATTTTGTTTTTTATTCCAGGCTTCACTCCCTGGCCGTTTTGTCCTCCTTATCCCACCATCTTAATTCCCAGTGCATCTCGCCATTAGGTCCCCTTCTCTCTTATCTTTCCCCTCTCTCTCTCTCTCTCTCTCTCTCTCTCTCTCTCTCTCTTTTGCTTACCTATTGTAATGTTTTTTTCTTAACCCGTCACCTTCCTTCACCCAGGCAGTGAAGCAGTGTTGCAAAAATAAGGTTCGATAAACCTATTAGCTTTAGTCACAAGGGAAAGTACCACCAGCAAGGACCACAGCAAGGTCAGGACATTTTGGATTTTAAAGTTGTAATTCATGAAAATTCATAGAATCAATCCCATTTTTTGGTACTATATATGGTGAGCATATTTTCTTTTGATGTATTTACATCCAGTAATTACATCTCTAAAAAGTACTTTTTATTCGCGGTCGCGGGGGTCCGCCATTCCTGCCCTGCGTTCAGATTGCCTACCTAACCACAAGGGGTTCACAGGAAACTAGCATGCAGGTAATTCAGTGCAATTTTCATCTAATTGACATCAGCCTCACTGTTTAGTGTGTGTGCATGCCGTGCAGAGGGATCCAGAATGGTTAAACAGGGAAAATAGAGGTGAGTAAATTGGCTCCCCCCACAGTCCCTGCTTCGATTACTGGCTTGCTGCTGTTGACATGTAGTCACAGAGAGGTGAGCAACCTACCAGGTCCGATACACTCCATGGATATAAAGAAGTTTGAGGTGTGGGTTTCCAATCTGTGACTTGAATGTAAATCTTCACATTTTGTACACTATACACTAGAAAATGTATTTTTTTCTGCTGTTTATCATCCAGATGAGGCTCAATAGCAGCTACTCAATGCACTTTCGCCTCTTAATTAACTGCTAGTCTACAAATGTATTTGGCAGAAATTTCATAATCATTGCCACAAAACTACGTCACTGCATTTACATTATTATTCTCTTGTAAGAATACTTCATTTCTTGTTTTTAGTTTCCATGCTTGAGTGTAAATGTCGCTCCATGCTTTCTTAGAGGGCAATTGTTTCATACAAGGGATCAGTTAATCTGCGTAGTAGAAGAGCGGACCTTTTTTAGTTTCGTGCATCAACAAACAAATTGAATTCCTATACAAGCAGATTGTGGATGCAATTGATAGAAATCATGTTCCTGTGACAACGGGTCGGGGAAGTTGTTTTGGGACTGAAACAATTTTAAAGGTCTAGTTAAAGTCTGATGTGAGACGTGTTTTGAGTGGTTCATTTGAATGAAAAGAGTGATTTTACTGCTGACCCTTTTATTTGTTCATGTTTTTCTTTTTTTGATTTCAGAGTACTTGCAATCCCCTGCCTTCTTGTTAGCCCTCCATTTTAACACATCTAGTGAGAAACTAATGAGTATATGCACTTAAGTTGAGCCTTCTTTTTAAACAAAGAAATAATAAAAAAATCATCTTCAAGTAGTGTGATTCTTCCGGTATAGCCTGTTAGATACCCCCATGATGCCATGATGTTGGCATGATTAAAACATGACCAACAGTGGACATCTAAAATGGCCCCTGCTCACCTGCCAGTCCACTGTTGGTGAATGTGTAACAATGCTGGGTCCCACCACTGTTGATAGTTATGCAAAGCCCCCCCACACACACACAATCACACACACAGCACGCTGCAGTGGAGCTATTGTATACCTCACTTTATTTCTTCCGCCTGCAGAGACAAGATGGCAGGTCCAATTGCACGTCGTACATTTCAATGTTTCACTGCCACATTGTCGATAGGGATCAATAGTGTTGGCCTCACGCTAGCTGGAGAAATTAACAGAACAATCAAAGTCGTCTCGGAGATTGATGATGTCCACAAATCAACTGAGAGCTTTATCATTAATGCAAACGCATAAATAATTTCTGCAGCGCTATGATGAAAACCAAAAGTTAAACATATTTAATTACTGTTCAAATCTTATTTTTAATGGAATACCTTTTACTGCCACCACTGGTTTTATGTATTCACTGAGAGGCCTCCTGGTTTGTACTATGGATTTTTTGTTATGCTACACTATCAATTCTGCGGCATTGAATTTTATGAGCCAAACACGACACAGCAGGAGGCGCATATTAACATGCTTGCATGCTTTTTAACATCACATGTGACTGTCCAGCTGCGTTCGTCTCCTCAAACTGTCTACACCGCTGTTCTTGTGCCAAAACTCTTTTTTCCGGATTCAAATTTGTTTCTCGTGTCATTTCCTTTGGTCGCTGACGATGACACCCTGGGAGATGGCACCCTGCTGCTTGCAGTAAACCAAACCTTGGTTCACACTTCACAGATTGTGCCTTTGCAGTGTTACAGGCCTCTTCTTTTTTTTGTTGTTGCTCATCACAACAAAAGCCTGAGAGAGGCTGAGAAAAGCTGGAGAATGACATCGCCTTCAACTGGATACTCTCAATTGGACAAATCTATCTCTTATAGTCTTTGCAGAAATCGATTTTCCTCCGTGCCTAGTTGTGAGAGTACTGGAAAAGGGTGAAACTTTGCTATCAAATATTAAAGATGCTATCAGGCCCCGTCACGACAAACAATATCAGTGTGGCTTAAGGTCTCCCCCCCCCCCCATCTACTTTCAATCTCCTCCTCCTATGTCATGTGTTTCTCCCACTGCCTTTCCCTGCACTGATTTTTTTCTCCGTACATCTTTTTATATCTCCTTGCTACGGCGGCCCTGACAGCCCAACATCCAGGAATGTATGAAGAATATGGAGACAGAAAACAAAGCCAAATACATAAAAACACAGCCAAATATAAAGAACTGCTGCAACTACAGAAAACACAGACAACACAGCAAAATACAGACAAAACAACCAAATACAAAATTACACTGGAAATACAGAAAACACAATCAAATAAAGAAACAAGTTGCAAATACAGCACGAACACGCTACAAATACATACAACACAACCAAAGACTGAAATGTATTGCAAATACATACAGAACCGCCAAACAACCAAATACAGAAACTTGCTTGTGTTGTCTGTATTTGCGGCAACTTTTTATCATTTGGTTGTGTTGTCTGTTTGGCTTTGTTGCCTTTTATTTGCAGTGAGTTTAGATACGTTATATATGTGTTAAATTGGTGAAGGTTTTATCTATTTGCTCCGTGTTTTCTGCAGAGCATTGAGCTCTCAGGGCCACCGTACCGTCTCCATCACCGGCTCCACTGCGCTCCTCAAACATTCAGCAAATCGTTTCATTTCCACTGCCCTGCGTTCTATGTGCAAAGTAGAAGGGGATCCTGCTTTACCCATTTGCATAATATCTGGTGTTTGTGCGCAGCTATCGGATGCCAAGTGCGTCGATGTCTGGCACAGTCATACTCAAGCACTTTTCTTTTAAGTGAGGGCAGATGCAGAGGAGCTTAATGATTGCTCAAAGCGCGAGGCTGAGGGAATCAATGGTGGTCGGTGCGTTGACGCGTGATGTATTGAAGAGTTAATCGGTCTGACGTCTCTAATGGCCCGACATAGGAATAAAAAATAAAAAAATAAATGAGTGGAAAGAAAGCCTTAGTGTGTATCCATCTGCCAAGGCCTTTTTGTGGTATTGATTGGCCCTTGGCACTTAAAGCCTGATGCATTGTCAACATCGCAATCTATTGCCCGTCAGAGTCACAGTCTGGCTTCCACTGGACTTTGGCATAGATAAGTACACGTAGTAAGTGTGGGCTAAACAGTAGCTGCCACACACACACACACACACACACACACAAAATGTAGTCACAGCTTTCATCTAACCAGTTGTTAATGCACTCAACCCTTAAGTTCAGAGTTTGTCATGCTGCAGCCGTTATAAGTGAAGAGTGTCTTGATTTAGGCTCTGCTGACTGTAATTACTACTCGGAAACCCAGAATGACTTTGTCGCACTCTGGGAGGCCTCCCGATTCACTTTGAGGCTCTGCATGCTCCCGGCTCATTTAGATGACAAAGTGAATATTTAGGCTGCGTTTAAGGACTTCTGCTGCTGCCGTATGGATTGATAAAAGGGTTACAAGAGGGATTTATTCATGTTTTTTGCACTATATGGCTTGGTGAGCTGGGACTTGAAGACTAAACGCATTTTTTTAGTTTGTTTTAACATTTACACGTTTTTCTTTTGCCATTTACAAGTGCTTCAAAAGTGAACTCTCACCTATGGATTCTAAAGTAGCAGGTTGTTGTTCCCTTTTATGATTTTAGTTTTCAGGCTTGTTTACCAATGAGCATGTAACCACAAGTACTTTGTTGTCTTTTTAGCTTATGTGTTGTTGTTTTTTGTTGTTGTTTACAGTACGTTGCAATATGTATTGTTGGACATGTGTAATTGAACAATGACGTACAAGCTGAACAGATTGCTATGCTTCGCTCCACATTTCACTGCTGAGTGTCTTTGAATCAGAGTGACAGCTCTGTGCACTGGGGTTCAATTCATAATGGTATCCTGTCACTTCTCCAGTCTTCAAATCTGTAAGTGTACATGTAAATCGGTAAATCAACTTTTATTGTCAGACAGCACATTACACAGTTTATTTACCCCGTCCTAGTATTTAAAAGGGGGCAGCTAATCTACAGCGCCCGGGGAGCAGTTTAGAGGTTCGGTGCTCAAAGGCACCTCAGAGGCGAACTGGCACCTCTCCAGCTACCAGTCCCCACCCCGAGCTGGTCCGTGCTGGTCCGTGCTGGGACCTGAACTGGCGACCGTCCTGGCAAGTCCCAACGGACTAAGCTACTGCAGGTGGCTAGAGACAGTTGCATTTGTACTATTGATTTCAGTGGAGACTTTTAGTATCTTGTGGTCTAATTGCTTTTGAAATCATGTTGACTGCATGCCCATCAAACACTGCAAGGTCAATAAAATAATGCACCAAAGATGCTTAGAATAAACTCTCAACACACTTACTCTCCGAGTTATTTGATAAGCCTTGTCCACCAGCCTAAGGGGGGAAAAAAAGCAAATTGATTGCAATTGAAATGATGAGCCTAACACTTAACCTAATGCTGTAGAACATGTCTGAGCTGTGATAGTAAGATTTATTACAGTATATACTCAAAATATCCCTAAAGTCATCTTAGCAAGAAGTGTACAATCAATAGTCACTAACTGAGAGCTAACTAATGTGCATTTTGCAGAAAAGAACATGCAAATCTAGACGCCTACTGATACGATTTACCTTCACTCAACTGAAACCACAAACTGTCAGGTGCCTTGCATTCGGATCAGTTCAGGCCAGTGTTGGTGCAGATCTTGGCATCCGTGCCATTTCATTTTTTTCCTCCTGTTTAACCTTTAGCTTTATATTACAAAATAGTGGCTTTAAAGATGTCTTGTTTTTGGATTCTGAGGGGCTTTTGCAAATATATTCTTTTGTTGCTGTAAAAGTAAAACTGGACCAAAAATACAAGAAACTCTCCAGATTACCATTTTAATGGCAATAGTAAGTTTTACAACTGAGCTTTCTTTTAAATGTACGGTGGAACTAATGGAAGAATCTGTTCATGTCGGTTCGTGACAGGCCTTTGGACCCCATCCTCCTAATTTCCTATATTGTCAGTCTACCTGCCACTCAAGATGTAATGTTCTGCAGTCATTTAATTTATCCATTGTCTCCACAGGTCATCTTTGAAGGGACCATTTCCGAAGAACGACAGGGCTACATCGCCTTGGACGACATTGTGCTGCTCAATTACCCTTGTTGTAAGTACCCGTTCTGCACTACCTGCTGACCTTTACTGAGCCCGGGGAGAGAGGCCGGCTGAACAAGGAAAAAAACCCGAGCCAGGAAACTTCAGGAGCAGTTTCCAGGAGGTGATTGAAGACTATGAGCCAATCCGGCTGACAGGGGGGCAACTGAAGCACATTACCTGTCCGAGTGTCACATCCACAATAACACAGCAGGAGGCTTCTCTTTTGTCCGGGGCACAATGACTGACCTTTCCCTCTGATCGCAATGCTCACAGTCGGGTGCTTTTAGAGCTAATGGGATGTTACAGGCAGGAAAAGGACAGTTAGTGGTTGTACTTTGAGCCTCTCTGGGAGTTTTCTTTTCTTTGTCATCACTTGGATATCAAGGGGTTTGGAGCTTTATGGGCGCCGGTAGTGTTACATTATGTTCTGTTCTGTTCTGATTATACCATTATACCCCCCTCAATCCTTTAGTACTCAGGCTCTGTGTAGATGTTCTTAACAAACTTTCACTGCTGTGCTGTTTTCAAGATGATTATCACTTTTGGACGCCATAGACAAGAGCCAAATCTGTTGTAATTGGTCTCCCTGGAAGTAGTCCTCATTGTTAAAGCTGCAGTGAACCATGCTGACTTGTAAAAAGACATAACATGGTGTCAGAACAGAAAATAATATGATTTGAAAATTGTGATATAATGCAGTGTTTGACATAATAGATTTTTGATGGAATGCCACTCACCAAAATTCGGTATAATGCAAGGTTGTCATTAGACTCCACACATATACAGTTTAGATAATTGTTTTTGTGTCTATTATTATTAGTTGACTTAATATTTGTGTGTTGAATTCCAGTTGTTTCAGCGAGGGTTTCATTGCATCATGTTGGTTGATTTGAGTTTAAGAGGCAGAGGTGAAATGAAAATGATCTTGTGATGTTTTTAGGGTTTTCTAGGATATAGTTGCTCCAATTTATATGTTAAAGCTGCACTAAATATTTTATATTGACACTGGATGAGATGGCTGTGGGTTATGTGCAAGATGTTGCTCGTTTTGACGAATCCCACAACAAATTATCTGTAAACTCTGAAGTTTTAAAACTCTCCTGTATTAAAACCACCTTATCAACCCCGTTTTTCAGCTGCAGCAGGACATTATTTTAAGTGAGAAAGCTTTAATGAACCCATTGTATGCTTTACTGCCTGGCACCAAAAGGCAGGCAGGCAAAGTGTGTGGTCTGGTGAACATTACGGAGCTTCCAGCAGCTAGAGACCCAGATATTTATTTTCTCAGAGGTTGGCACGGATCAAAACGGAGCTCAAATGACTGTAAATGTGTCAACAACTTTTTATTATGTAATATGTTATGTATTTAGATTGTTTTGCTGCTCTAATGTGGCCCAAAAAATGTCATGCAACTTTAAACATTGCCCCTCATACATGAACTTATTGAAGCTTATATTCAACAATACTGACACTTGTATTGTTGTTCAGAAACCTAGTATTACTATCAAACCTTGCTTCGCTCGACACTGGCCTTCTGTGAGAACGGTAACAGTGCTTTGCAGCCGCATAATCGTGGGGAAATGTTAATGAATGATAATGTAGGGGATTCATTAGCTCATGAAATGCAGATATCCCCTTTCTGGCTCAACTAAAAAAATCAGGCAGGCGCACAATACAAATCCTTGAACCCTGTCTGGGAAACAAGCAGATGAACCGAAATAACATTTTCTAAAACCATCGCAAGCTCATCTCAAACTCTGATACCTTGAATTCTGTCACCACATCCTCAAAGGAGCAGGATGCGTTTCCATGGTGGTTTTGGGTAGGTATAGCGTTGCCAGGTCCCTTCGTTATGCTGCTTAGGCTGGGTTTAGCCTTGTTGCCAGATGGTGGCAGTCGAACCCGCCACATGCCTATTAGCTCAAATTAGGTGACAGTGTCCCTGCCAGGAACGGCTTTATATATATTTTACAGCATAAATACATGAACCATAGAGCACACTTTATATTCCCGCTCATCTGCTCGTACACAAACATAGGCCAAGGACAGAAAAAGCCATATCTGTGCAATCACTATACTTTTGTACTATCTGGTGTGTAGCTGCAGGAGCAGTCGCCCGTAACGACCATTAAAAACACACACTATCACACAAAGATGTAAGTAAACATTAGTAAGCTGGCATAAATTTCCCCACAGGCAGCAAGAATAATGGTATTCTCCCCCTTTGGAAAGATTCAAGTCAAAGGCAACTGCTACTCAACATTCGTGTTGTTTTCCTCTGGAGTCCGCGTCTTTATTCTAAACACGCGTTTCAGTCAGGACCAATCTCTCCTGCATCAAGAATACAAGGCAGCATTGCGAATCTGGAGAACCAACATCTCAGACAGTCGCAATGCATTTGAGAATCACATTACCTTGGTCGCATTTATGTTTAACTGTATTAATTAAGGTCACACATCCACACTACTGGGCTTTTGGATTTTAAATTACATTTTCTCAGGAACTATTAATGCAACTGCCTCGTCCTCAAATGACTCCTCCTATAATTGGGTCTGTGAACGCTTGTCTAAAAAGATGACTGAGTTTATGCTTGTTTTCTCCAGACGGAATACTCTGACTGGCACCACGGCTATTCTCTACAGGCCAGGGTGTATACTTTGCTGTAGTTCAGTTTTACAGTTCACTCTTCACTTCAGCTTTAATTCTAGTCTGCAGAGTTTGTAAAACGTACGAGGTTTATACGTGGGAAATTGTGTTGTTTGATATGCTGCCTGAGGAAATTTGTTTCCCTCTCTCATTGCTTATTGGCGGACTAGAGCATGAAAAGGGCTGCGGAGAGGAAAGAGAAAATGAGGCAATAGGTCAAATGGGAGATGCAATTTCTATCGTCCCATCCTCAGCCAGATGTTGCTTTTGGTTACTGTGGAAACCAAAGATAAAAGTGGGTCTTGTGTGAATAGCGCCAGCCTCTCCGTCTGAATTATATTTTGTCCATCACATTGGTGTCCAGTAGAAACAGTTTGCCCAGAACATGTCACACCACAGCAAAAGTATCAGTCATTGTTGTTCGTGTCTAATATAAAGGTTATTATAAACAGAGCCTGTGTTACTGTAACTTCCCACCCGTCACATTAGAGAATCTATTTCATCCTAAATCTGTGTTCAGCGTGTTCTTTTTTTCCGTGGAGCTGCAGAGAATAACCATCAACATGAAAACAGCAGGTTTATATGACTCCAGTTGAGTAAGATGCACTTGTTTAATTTCTAAAATAGACTTTAACAGATGTCACAGAGATGCAACATTTTCACAGTACTTGCTTCTGAATTATTGACAGTGGAAAGGTAAGTAAGCTAGAAATCCAATATTCAGTAGTTATTATGAAGCTAGCTAAATTTTTTTAGCTAAATTTGGTGAAAAAAATATCAAAGTATAGGTGCTGACCCGGTACTGACCATCGTGTTCATATTGTGTCGGAAGCAGGCATTATTCTTGATAGCAAAACATCTCTTGCTGTCTGCTAGTGTTAGAAATAAATTGTGTTAGCCAGCTGAGGTTATTTGTTTAAATTTGAACCCTCAAACACCAGCGTTAACTGTGGGACTATAACCTGTATCCCAATCGTTACCATTTGTCTAGAACTGTAATGTTGGTAGTAATTTTTCAGATCTGTTCATATAGCGTTAAAATAAAGGTAATTTCTTTTTTTAGTCATACTGGCTAATGCTGGTTTAGACATGTATCTGCCAAACATACATTAATTGTGTTAAGAAACAGGGACTGCTTAAAATAGAACTTCAGTTCTATTTTAGAACTTCAGTTCTATTTTATATTGGCACAAAATATAATTATTGTCAGCTGTGCTCCAAACACATTATGAAAGTAGTTTATATCGACTCTTATAAACTTTTGTCTCGTGTGAAAAGAGTGAGAGAACCATTTTTTGTTTGTAGGTACGTGGGTGTGTTGTTAATGATTTACTTCGTGCCAACTTTTGAATGAATGCAAATGTTTGAAGGTTAGATTTGCTTCTAGAAATGCTAATATTCGAAAGATAATTGTTAGATACAGTGAAGACCACAATACTTTTTATCTAATGTAATGGATTTTGGAACTTGACATATGGCCAAGTAAGGCATTAGTGAATTTGCAAAGTACACCCTTCACAATAGGTGCACGGTAATGAGAAAAGGGCAGCGCTTCTTCTCAAGCAGACATCTGATGCTTTAAATCATTCTCAGCGGTAAGCCAAGACATTTTGACACAGTCACTGTTGGAAAAGCTCAGGTGAATAATAAAATGAATGATGGTTGAAATTAATTCCGCTGCTTCAGATTCGGGGTGATAGTATTGTGGTCGTGGCAGTCTGGGTCATCCTTGATGTTAATAGATAGCGACAGTTGTGCTTTTCTTAGTATGCAAAGTCAAAATGTCTGCTTTTTAAAATAAAATCTGTAATCTTCACATTTTGAAGCATAATTGCTTACAGACATTATTGACTTTTTGGGGAGCGGAATCAAAACAACTCAAATCAATCACTGGCGTTCCTCAGGAGCAGTGTGGCGTTTTTGTCTGCATTGCAGTGACTCAAATTATTATCACAGACTGATTACTAGAAATGACGGAGACGCATACTGTATATATACAGTATATCATACGTGTGCTCTGCGGTTTTCTTATTGATCCGAACAGAGCTGAAAATGACTCGAGGAACTGCGGGGCAATGTTTCGATGAGAAGGCCCCAGTTTTGTTGATATCTCATGTTCTACTAGCATGGACCAGCATAAGTGGCACGTATTCGTTTGGACTTTTTCATGCTATTCCACTGATTGGCATGTTGGTGGTGGTAATGCTCCAATAGGTAGCAATGTGCCAACAAAAGGCAAGGAAGACCGCTAGCTAAGAAAAAATGAACGTAACAATGTACAAAATATATTCCACAACATCATATTTGTCAATATGTTATGAGGAAGGAAATGCAATTAACCGGTTTGTTAATCTCAAGGGGGGGAAAAAAAACTAAATGTATTTCAGAGAACTCCACAGGATCCCTTAAAGAAATGAGCTGAAAATATGTTGCTCTATATTAAATGACGACACTGTGGATTTATTACTGCTCTGTGCGGCCATATGGTGTTTCACACATTACAGTAAACAAATGTAAAGCTGTTTGTGTATACTGGCAGAGACGGGTGTACTAACTAACTGCGGGGTATGTCATTTGATAAACACAATGCACATGCGTTTCAACGGACGCATTCCTTATGCATGTCTTTAATAAGCATGTTCAGTTAATCGCCTGGTTAAATCAGCCTTCGTTTGAGTCTCAGTTTTTACTGTTTCATATTTTTTTGACATTTGATTTTTGAGTAATAATTCAGGAGCCACAGAAACACAAAATAAGGACATACTTGTGTTCTTGATAGGACTTTAAATAATAATGTAATTCAGACTCTAGATACAGAAGAATCCTAATAAATGTGTAAATGAGAACAGCATTTGATGCTGCAGAAAAACATTGTCTCTGTGATCGTAGGCAACTGTGTCTCTGTCAAACCGAATGGGGAATGTCTATACGTCTGCGTTTGTCTGGCTGGGGTGGGTGTAATCTTCAAAAACTGTCTGTCTTGATAAGTTATTTTGTCTCATATGCAGCCTTATGATCTGTATTTTCTTTATATAAGTGGAAACCTCTGCCAATGGGGGTAAGATTATTCTACTTGGCTCCAAAAAACAGCTTTAGTTGATACTTTCAAATCGATACAGTACATTTGTTGAATATTAAATATCTAGCAGAATATTTTTGGGTATGGTTATACAGTTAGTTCATTATACACGACTCTGCTATATGTATTCTATATCTTATTCATGTCCGTGTGGTTGTATCCGGGCCTGGGTGTGTAGTCATTGTACAGGCTCCGAATAAATCACATTTAATGTGTTTGATATATTTAGACAGTGATGCTGAGCTCCAGATGTGCCACTTTCATCACTGTGTGTCTGTGTGTCTGTGTGTGTCCTCCTTCCACAGACAAGGTGCCTCATTTCTCTCGGCTGGGTGACGTGGAGGTGAATGCCGGGCAGAATGCCTCATTCCAGTGTGTCGCCACGGGCAAAGTTTCTGAGATTGAGCCCTTCCTCCTGGAGGTGAGAACAAGATACTGTATGTGAAGTGTGGGTGTCTGTGTTTTTCTTATTATCATTGCTGAAACAGTCAAACCAAAACACCTCAGCACCTGGATAATAGAATGGGATGGGAGAGTGTAGGAAGAGGAGCCAACACAAAGGATAAAGGGAAAGACTTGTTTGGCATTTAGTTGAAAGTCTTATACAGAACAGCTTACAGTAGTTTGCATGCACGGCTCCCGTTTAAGTCTCATTCAGGCTGCTGTTTACATGAGCTCAGTCTAAACCAGTGAAGAGAATATAGAGACCTTACTGGCACCTAGAGCACCATGTATCGGGATAAACATGATATCCAAGCTGCTAACAAAGACGATACAGTGGAGTTTACGGCTAACTGTCATCATTTAAATTGTGCATTGCCATTTTTCTTAGTTACTTAACTACACCTGAGCACACCAAACCCTTTTAAAGAAAAGTCAATTATAGCCAAGCTGAGGGTTGTGTTGCTCACTGACCCCCTAAAGATCCAACATCAACACTTAAAGGAGACATGCCGACTTTTCTACACTTCATCATCTTTAATGTGAGATTGAAATGGAATACACACCTAGTGGATGAATTATGACATACATGAAGACTTAAACGATGAGGTTTGACTTGGCGCTCTTTTAATGATGTCATCTGGGGACGGCTTCTTCTTCTGCACTGATTTAATGGCACCCGACAGGAGAACTAGCCCCATCTCAATGAACCAACTCCTAATATGCACATACCGGAAACATGCATTCGTTTTCTGGAAATATGGTTAAAATGTGCACTACATTTGGATTGAATCCTGTCTAGACGCTCCGAGGGAGTTTCAGCAGCTCTGAAATAATTATTGAAGTGACATATCTTACATATCTTGGCCACAACAGCATTTTAATTAAACGCCTGCATCACAAGCTGGGGGTTTTTGAGTTTGAAAGCTGTCGGCTTGGAGGGTTTCTATTAAAAGAGTTACATTATGGGTGTGTGGTACGCTGCTGTGGAACTAGACCACAAAACGTACTACAAGTGATGAAATCTCAGCTCCTGCTGCATCAATTTTTATTCTATTTTAAAATGTGTCCTCCACAAGTCCCCCAACGTAATGGAAGTACAACAGTGAATCTGTATTAATATCGCACTCAATTGAATTGCCTGATGGCAAAGAGTTGAAGTCACCCCCTCTGACCTTTAGATGAACTGTTTACAGTGGTAGTTGTTAAAGGGAATGGGAGCCATTATCTTAACCATCGGCATAACACCAGTGATAATATCGTAATTTTGTGAATAATGTAGCAAGTGTGTGACTCTGAGTTTATCTTTTAATGGTTGTGTTGCAGGGAAATGAGTCATCTGAGGATTCGGATGATTATTAAGTTTGCGCCTCTGCTTTTGCAGCTTTTTGATTGTGGTGGCATTTAGTTTACTAAAGCCCCTAAAGTCGTTTCTCTCATGCACAAACCGAAGATAGTTTCAATTCTCCCAGTTTCAATATGAGCTAATATTAGTCTTCAGAAATCCATCCCTGAATGCCTCCACTCTTCCCCTCTGGCCTTGAAGCATGCACATCGAAGTGCTTTTGAAATGATGGCAGCAGGGAGAAGGCGCCTTGCAAATGAGATCTCAGTTCACGTGGTGATCCATCCCTTGTGTTTCCACCCCATTTCATTCCGCACACCCCTCTCTCATCTCTGAATTGAAGCCTTTGAAGATCATCGGCATGTGAAAAAGACTTTATTTTTTTTTTATCAGTTTCAGAGTTTGCGACTTTGTTGACTGAGCTACACAAACACACACACAAGAAAATGCAAACCAACAATGCAAGGCTTGTCTTTTGTAATTTGACAGTATGCTGCAGTGAACTTCTCTTCGTAAGTCAACACTCTCTTCAGCTCCTCCCTACTTTTCTCATTAAAAGAAGAAGAAAAAAAGTAAACCTGATAACAGCAGAAAATAGAGATATTTCACAACCCATTACTGCCTTCTGTTCCTCCATTTGTTGTTCGGGGCGCGTTTGATCATCAGCACTGAGTCTGCTAATTGCTGCTTTCCTTTTGATCTCCTGGTTCGGGGGAGGTCCTCTCTGGACCAGTCTGTAGCTGCTCACCTCCACTCTGTTTTCCATTAAGGTAGTCCAAACAAATAGTTAGCATAATGTTTCTTAAACAATTAGCATCATATTTCCTCAGCTGTCCTCTGGCCCAGACTGCAGACGGCTGTCTCAAACGCTATATACGTACAGTACATTTTAAACAGCAACGAGTCCAAACCTGAGTTCTTTATTGCAACAACTCTTGCTAACAATGTGATGCAGACTTGGCTAATGGAAGCATTTATTTGTTTTAAAAGCCTGCAGGTGGATTTTAATGTTGCATAGTTTTTAGGTGACCCATGTGAAAAACATAAAATGTGGATGCTGCACTTTGAAGAGTCTATCGAACTGAAAAGTAGCAAACATAAAAAAAGAAAAAACATAAAGTTTCCAAAAGAAGAGACAGATTATATTGATACTAAAGTTAAAACGCGTTCTAATCTGTAGCTTTAGGCAGTAGCACCCAGCCACTCTACATGCAATTTCACATTTTCTTATAGCACGGCATTTTCCCCCTATCCTCCTAAACCAATTAAAAACATACAGATGTCAAACCCACTTACTTGAAGAAAAAATAAAACAAGAGCAGGCGACAGTTTACATAAGAATCTGCTTATTCTGTGAAGGAGCTGCATATATATATTGTAGCTCGCACCTGAAACAGCTCATTGCGAGTGTTGTTCCACTGGTTGAGCCAATTGCCAGTGTGCCTGAAGCGCTGACACATTAGTATGGCAAAGATGAGGAGCTGTCAGCTCGAGCCCCCGTGTTGGGAACAGCAACCCAGGAGGCCTGTGTCAGCGGCCTCACGAGTGTAAACACTATTGTTACCGGTGACATTTATCAAGCATTTGTTATCTTGCCCTCGCTTGCAGCTAATTCCAACCCTCCTTTGTCTTTGTCTCAGCCTGCTGCCCATTTTTAATCACTTGAATAGACTTCAGGTAAACATGTGCGGTTGCTCATTTGCTGCCTTCTCTCCGTGTGTGCGTCTGTCAGCGGAGAAACAGCGTGGTGCTGGACACATCCCTGCTGTCGAGGTTGAGCCACAAGCGGCTGATGGCGTCTTTCCATGTCGAGGCACAGCGTGGGGAGCAGGACCTGTACCGCTGCATCACTCTGTCCCCCAGGGGCGCCGCCGTCTCCAACTTTGGAGAACTCATTGTCAGAGGTAAGCTAGATTTAGGGAACATGTGACTAATTTGACCAGTGTTGGGAAAGAGTTACAAGAAGGACATTTTTTTAGAGGTTAGTTCTTAACTAAACACACAGATGGGACTTATATATACCCTCTATCCAACTGCCCGGCCTGAGAACATTTTTTTAAATGGAATTAGTGACTGTAATATAATAACTGAATATAATTATATATTGCAATCCATATATATATATATATATATATATATATATATATATATATATAT
>NW_022280044.1:5859444-5897965 GCF_004355925.1 Anarrhichthys ocellatus | reverse complement strand
ATATATATATATATATATAAAAAAAAATATATATATATATATATATACGTATATACGTATATATATACACTCATCTCACTCTCCTAAGCAATCAATCATGTTTCAAACACACTAAGCTACTCCCTCAAGTAAGCCACTGACTGTCTCTTGTTTTTATATTCTAATAAATAATGTCATAAAATACTCGGTGTAGTCACTGTGTCAGTCAACCCTCTCTTCGCTCACATATTATACCATGAGATGAATTAATTTGATGTTCGCTGGGTTGATAAGGGTCATATTATCCATCAAGGCTGTTTTTTATGTGCAGAGAGGACCTAATTAGTAATGCAATTATTTATGCAAATAAGCACTTATTCGGCATCATTACAATACAAATTAAGAACTTACAGCATTAAGGAGTCTCTCTCTCTCTCTCTCTCTCTAACCCTCTATCTCTCTCTGTCTCATATACTTGATGTGATTAAATGATTTTTATGACTCAAAGCTCTAACAGAGCGGAAAAATTGTTATTGAAACTATAAAACAAAAAAGAGAAAAATCAATGACAGAAATCCTTGACTTCTCCTTTGCTGGCATGACTTGGCTCTTTTCTGCAGAAAAGACCAATGTTTGACTGTTTTCCAATAGTGTTCTAGGGGCGGATATATATTATATATACAGTATATATATATATGTATAAGATATATAGATATATAGATGTACAGAATAATGATGAGACATTCTTTATTGCAGTGCCCCCAACACCGATTGCTCCCCCTCAGCTCCTGCGGGCAGGCCCCACCTATCTGATCATCCAGCTCAACACCAACTCCATCGTGGGGGATGGACCGGTCATTCGGCGGGAGATCCAGTACCGGGCCAGCCAGTCCACGTGGACGGAGACTCACGGTGTGGGCTCACTTACCTATAAGATTTGGCATCTGGAGCCAGACACAGAGTACCGCATCAGTGTCCTGCTCACCCGGCCCGGGGAAGGGGGAACAGGAGCACCTGGACCCCCTCTGACCAGCAGGACAAAGTGTGCAGGTGAGTCCGATCAAGCATTGACAACAGTGCAAACAGGAACTGCTAATGGCAGTTCATGGCAACATTTCTATCATCCAAAGCATATTGGGAGCTGTAGTGCCAACACTTGATCATGTTTATCCAGGCTAGAAATGAGTAAAGGAAACATTATTAGCTTTCTGCATTTTACACCTTTAATACATTTTTGCAAGCCACTCTATGGATGGTGAATCAATGTTTGAATGGATTGCCATCAAATATTATCTAATCCTCTGGTTAAAACTTATATAGTTCAATATATTTGTCTCTACGATATGACACCTGCGAAAGAAACGACATTCCCATCAGCTTGAGCTTAACTTTGTGTTTAATGCTAATTAGCAAATGCTATAACACACTAAACTAAGATGGCGATCGTTTGCTTATCATTGGCATATTAACATTTTCACGTTAGCATTTAGTTCACAGCACCTACTACAGCTTCACACACATGCTACATGTAGCATCATTTTGCTCTATTTGTCTTGTAAAGGCCTCTATTCACCCAGGACAGGACGAATAAACAACAAATATTTTGAATAAATACTATTCATAGCATATTTGCTACCGTAGCAGCACTTTTTCAGTTTACGGTCTCAATAGATTTGTGTAGGCAGAGCACCAACTACTGGCATCTTATTGACCCAGAGCAGCTTCTGGCAGTCTGTCTGAGCTAAATTGCTGTATAACCTAAGCTGTAAATTATAAGCTGTAAATTATTTTATTGAGTTTCATTTTAGCCAAATGCTCTTAGTGAATTTGCCACCAGTAAACTGTTTCGCACTGTATATGTCTAGGGCTTTTATTGTGAAAGGTAAGAATGGAAGAAGCGGATCTGCTTTGCGCTGCCTTTGTCAAGGATGAAAGGAGTAATAAAGGTTGCTTTCTTGGTTTAGACTAGTGAGATTTTGTGTTGTTGTGCACTAGTGTACGTTTTGAAAATGTCCGTTCTGCAAGAAAAAAAAAATCAACCTTGTTTTGAAAAAAGACTCTTTTTCACTGGATAATAGTCAGGTTCTGTGTGAAAATACTCATGATTAAGTCAGATAAAAAACATATACTGATCACTCCACTATATCGCCATTTAGCAAATAGTTGTGTGATGCTATATTAATGCTCTGAATATTGTACAGAGGACCTTTAATGATTTACTTACTAATCAATTAATGGGCCGAGTGCTAATTAAATAACAGCCCGAAATAGAAAGTGCAATTGTATTTTGTTTATTGCAAACCGAGGACTCAAAGCATCACTTACAAAACAACAAACAGAAGACCATCTGGTTACTCCTGCAGCAAACACTGTTTTCAGAGTCGGATGCTCTGAGATTCACCCGAGTTCTGAGCTGCAGCTGGGAGCTGCATCAAACTGCTTTGACGCATCGCTTAACAACTTGTAGTTTGCCTGCAGCCACTGAGAACAAAAGGTGTGTTTGCTGTTATCTACAATCATTTACATGCGGGACAAGGGTTGTTGGAGTTGCATGAAAAAACAACAGATAACGTGTGAAGATTCTTATTTTGAAAGCACCACACCTTTGGGACTGGTCTGAACCCCAGCCGGAGAAAAAAAAGTTTAGCTCAAGAGCTCGTTTAGTGCGGACGTTCTCGTGTCATGCGAGCAGAGGACAGGATCTTCTCGCCGCATCTCGTCTGTGTTTTAGTCGCAGTGCTGCTCATCCGGGTGAAAAAAGACACCCTGCCGCTCTGTCAAGTAAGACGGCGTGACACCCCTGTCACCTGCCACACTCTTTGATCCACTCTCATCAGTGTCTTCCTCTCGCCCACCTATTGTCAACTCCCATTGCTCAGATGAGAAGCTTTATCCTCGGGGAACAGGGAGGCCCTGTGACACAACGCTCTGGATGAATTTGTCTTCCTAATGTGCCACAGAGAGACATTTCTTTTAGCACAGTGGCTCCTATTTTACGGACAGTCTTTGAATGTGACATTTCGTACTTACTGGTGCAGAGGATTGCAATCCCATGGGCCACTGTTGAGGGTGGCCCGGTTCAGATGCTAAACGAATGCCAAGTCAGAATATATGTGTAGTTTAGAGAGTATGTTGCTTTGTGACTGGTTATTCAAATCATGTTCTAACACTCTCTCATATGTGTTCATGTGTAGGAAAATAATTGTCCAAATTGAAAGGGCTGAGGTCTGAAAGTGATTCATTTCTGACAGAATGCCCCGTGGCTACAAATTAGCGACGTTGACATGAATGCAGATTTGCCTCTCCCATAGCGTAGCATTCATGCTTCCTGTCTCTTGATTACATGTTTATGTAATATTGGCACGTTTCACATGATTCTGATGGCCCACATTTTAGTTTTCTAGGAAATGGCTCAATTGAAAATTAGCATGCATTTCTTTAAGTTCATTCATCTCAATGCTTCAATATGCTTATTTAAGACTGTCATCACTTTTCATGTACAACAACCAAGTGCGATGCCATGAATGCTTACGAGGATATACTCTCCAAAAGCGTGTGTGCTGTTCTCCCCTTGCAAACCATTAATTGTGTCGAGACAACAAAACACAGAGGACCAGTCTTACTGCGGCTTTAGCGCTGGTTAGTCATGCGCAGATTTGCCTCAAACACAAGTGCTTTATTTATCAAACAGACAAGATGCATCATTGCAAGATATGTCTCTCTACTCATTGCATATGCAAAAGTATAATATATCCTGCAGGCCAAAGATTCTGTACTGCTTGTTGCTGTTAATGACATGCAAACAGTCCGCGACAGACACATATAGCAATAAGCACATAACACTATTGCAAGTTGTATTCCTCTTTTGCTAGGCCAATCTCTACTCCTCTTTGCAATCCATTACAGGGTCATTTGTTAATATTTAACTTTCATGAAGCCACGGAATATCAAAATGATTTAGAGGTAAATTTCAAGAAAGTGATTCCTGCAGAAACTCATTCAAAATATGCGTGTCAGCACATGTGGTTTCAATGGTAAGTATCAGGGTGTGCTCCAATAGTCCATCATAATTCCAACATAGCTCGTGGCAGGAGGGATAGGCCTCAGTGGCAGCTCACTGAGGCAGCTGTTAAAGATGAGGAGCATGAGATGAAATGTGCAGACCCATAGGGACTCTCCCTCATTCATCTTTTTCTCTACCCCCCCCCCCGCTCATCTCTTCTCCGGCCTCCCTCTCCCTCCTGCATCCCCTCTGCCTCTGGCTAATCCCTCTGATTAGGCTAATCAAGCCGAATGTCAGTTTGGGGTAGGACTGCTGGTGGACCGGCGGGTGGAGAGGACAGCACAGAGCTTGCTGCGGTGCTGCTGTAATGATGAGTAATGGTGTCTTGAGCGGAAAGTGAACGTTCAGTCAGTGGGTCCCTGGTGGCAGACCTGGTTAAAGCAGGATTAGAATATATATACAGGGCTGATGTTGTAAAAAGAAAAAAAAAATCTGACATCAAGCCAGTTATTCTCATGCACCTTTGACATGATGGGTATGATATCATTTTTCAAATTGACATTGTTACTATATGATTGATTGGTAATATTTCCTGGTAAGGTTTTTATCTTGTGTATCAGCTGTGATGACACAAATCAGCCAAACTCTGTTTCACCCTTTCGGGAAAGAGCAAACGTCTTTCACATCGGCAAGGACATTCTCTCCTCTGTCCCCTCAGAACTGATGTCTCCTCCGTGACATTGCTGCATACGCAAGAGTTTCTGATCAATGTTTAGTGAAGCAGCAGGGCTGTAGCATGTATCCCCCCCCATACCCCCTCTATTCCTGGCTTCCAGCAGTCTGCAGCTCTGCACTGCCAGCCTGTGCCACACTGAAGGCATTGCCCTCCTCTTGGTTTATCTGATGTCTCAGCAGCACACTTGAAGATCCAGGCCAGGCTTGAGGAAGAAAATACCCCCCGTGCTTGAAACTGTACATCTTGCATAACGGGGACATGGACATCCGCAATCACGACTTTCACAGATGACAGTAGTAATTAGGGTTCACAAATGATTTTCTGCCAAGGCCATGTACTGGTCTCCCACTGAACCTCCTTCATGTTAGGAGAGATGGAAATGTAAAATGTTGTTGTTGTGTGCTACTTCCTCAGGCAGTTTTATGCATTCCTATTGATTCACCCCTCTGTAACCTCGTAGTGTAAGTTTGTAAAGTCAGCTGCAACTGTTGCTGTCTCCTTTCCCCCATCAGTATTTCTCTTTTAAGCTGCTCGGGTAAGATTTTTTAGGTAAAAAACACGCCTGTCTTGTCAGCAAACAGCACATCATCCCCTACAACTTGAAATAAATTGATCATGGGCTGCCATCCATCTATTTTATTCTGTCTCAAAGTCCAGCAGCAGCAAAGTAGCCAAACAACTGTCTCCCCAGTCACGTCCTCTTGGCAGATCCGAAGATGATCTCAGGCTGATCTGGGATATGTAGTCCCTTCAGCATGCTCTGGCTCTCCCTTGGGTCTCCTCCCAATTGGACCTTCCCAGAACACCTCCCGGAGGAAGTGTCAATGGGGCATCCTGATTAGAAGTCTGAATCAGCCCAACAGACTCCATTCAAACTGACCTTCTTTGTATCTGGACATCCTCATGCTCACCCTTCCCCCCAGAATGATGGTGAGGTACCCAGAAAAGGATCGCTCGAAGCTGTAAATTGATGGATGGTGCAACACTTGCATGAATGCAGACACTGCACCAGTCCGCATATCAATCTCACAGACCATTTTACGTAACCCAAACTCTGGTGGGTCAGCAACTCCGTTGCTCAACTTCTGACTGTGAAATTGTGTTACATATACCTGCTGATAACCCCTAATGTGAAAGCAACATGTTGACATGTTTGACTGTTAGGTAACCATGTGCTATGTGAACGGTGTCTCTTGCAGAGATGAAACCAAAGATAATCATCACCAACTCTGCCTTTCCTCTCATCATTTTAGCATCTTTGAGGTCATTTGTTTTGGTTTTACTGCCTCCAATTTTATTGTTTTCGTTTACTCTCACTGCTTTTATCAAACTTATGTCCAGCGGCAGCAGCCGGCTGCTCTGAAAACATCACTGCTCCAAAATCCCAGACAAAGTTAGTGACTAGCTGCAAACGCAACTGCTAAAGAGACAGAGTTTGTTCAAATATGTTGGCAGAGACCAAAACAGAGCTAAAAGGAAAAGGAATATTTAACTTGTTTTTGTTTGTTGATCTGCAACTTTTATATTTTCCCAATTTGTCCAAAAGTAGCTATGGTTGGGTTTCTTTACTTATTCAGAAACAAAATGTTGTCAGTGAGCTTCGTCTTTACAGAGTTCAACATTTTCTTTCTGTGCTCCCTTCGGTTTCCTCTGCAGATGCTGGTAAATACGAGCTCACTGTTTGCACTTTATTGATACAGTTTCTGCTTCCTGTCCCTCTCAGAGCCCATGCGAGCCTTGCGGGGTCTGACGGCTGCAGAGATCCAGCCCCGGCAGCTGGCCCTTCAGTGGGAGCCGCTGGGCTACAACCTCACCCGCTGTCACACCTACTCCTTGTCCCTGTGCTACCGCTACTCGATGCCGACAGGGGGCAGCGGCGGGAACAATGCAACCGTCAGAGAGTGCCTGTCCGTGGACCGTAACACCTCTCACTTCACCCTGAGAGACCTACCACCCTTCCGCGCAGTCCACGTCCGGCTGGCGCTGGCCAACCCTGAAGGCAAGAAGGAGAGCAGAGAGGTCACCTTCCAGACTGAGGAAGACAGTGAGTGGGCGGTTTTATTTCACCCAGAGAGCATTAGACAGGACAAAAGATGCAAGGCTTTTTGCAAGGATGTTTGAGTGTATGCACCGAAGCTCTTTATTGTAAGAGTTTCTCAGCTCCGGCTGCAGAACTTCTTGAATATCTAGCTTTTATTTGCATGCTCCCTCATGCTCAGATAATCATTGTACATTGCTAACACAAATCCATGCCTTTACCAGCGTGAAAAAAAAGACAAATATTGACTCACAAAATATGCTGGATCAGCGTAACTAAATGGAAGATCAGCCTTTTAAATGGAAACCAGCGGAACATTAATCAGCTCGGGCTGTGGCCGGTAGCAAAATGGTAAAATGATTCAGCTTATCTTTGTATTAGTATTTTCCTGTGTACATCAGCAGATTAGGCACATTCTAATGCAAATTCCCAGAGAGTGGAAGTACAGAAGGTCAAACACTTATTGTTATGTAGAATAAGCAAGACATTTCGATGTAATTGAATGCCACTCAGAAAGATTCTTGACCCGGTGGAGAGAATGAGAGGGAAGGCCGGCTATGATATGAAATTGGCAGCATTTTTTATTTTTTTTTCACGTCATCATCAAAATACATTTTAGCATCGGCTTAAAAATGGAAAATTGTTTATTTTTTTCAATTTTACAGCAACACTTGAAAACACCAAGCAGTGGAGGATATAAGAAAAGTTAATTATGTACACCTACACATTACCGTATCGTAGGCAGGAAGAAATGAATTTACATAAATTGAATAACATACAGAATGTAGCTTGGTATTTTTTTACTCATTAGATTTGACTGGTTAGGAAGTGACAAGTAAGAACACGTCTTAGAAAAAACAAAAACAGGCCGTGATTGTCCCCACTTTACTTGATATTTTGAATCTCGACACCGATGGAATGTTTTTGCTTTAGAGCCACTGAACGCCAGTCTGACAGTTTGACAATCCCCAATCCCACTCGCGCAAGGAGAGCCGCCATCACCCTCACAACTACAGTAATTGAGCCGCAGTCGGTGACAGCTCCTCTTGCCTGTTTCATAGCGGCTCAACAATCAAACACTGGTGCAGCACTTTGCTTACGCTGTGTCTCTGCTGCTTCTAGGAAGCAGATTTGGCTGTGAAGGCTTCATGGATACAACGGGATTTTCGTATGGCGTACTTTGCCTACCACACCTTCAGCTTCTGAGGCAAACAGACAGGTTAAAGAAGTTTGATATTGCAGGAGAGGAGCATTGCGTAATTCAGTCACAGCAAACACACAATCAGTGAGACCTCTCTACTGCCTTTTTAGGAATAAATATTGATAGTTCATTTTTTAAGCTTTGGAAGCATTGGAATTAGGACATACAGTGATGTTCAAACACTAGTAAATTAGTTTTTATTGTATGTATGTAATGTAGCATGAAGCTTAGTATCAGGACATTACAATAAAAATAACAATGCTAGAACTTACGCCAACAAAGGCCCAATTTTACAACATGTATGCCTAGGTTTAAAGTGGTAATAATGAAATTGTACTCAAAAAGTAGTGAGGCCTTCAATGTGGCGGCATAACTAATTGTGGTAGGGCTCGAAATATAAGCAATTGTAACACAAATATTTTTGAAAGAGAAAAATACACATGACCAGTAACATTATTACTGAAAATGTCTGTTGTCACCATCCATCACAGTTTCCAGACTGACTTTCTGCTTCAATTTTCACCTCAACGCTAGATTACCACCGAACTGTGTTGGAAATTTTCATGACATAAGAACAGCTGCTATGGACTGTCTGTTTCAAAATCAGTTTGTAAAGACCCGAAGATCTTAATTTCAAATCATATTCCTTTGTAACGTAAACAATTATGATTAAATATGCAATCAAAATTCGTAAGAAAACATCCTTCGGTATTATTTATTCAAATTATTAGGACAGTATTATTTATGTGGTTTGATCAGATTTGACCAACATTAGCTAATCTTGGTATAAATAATCAGGATCATTGTCTGACTATGACTTATGGTAACTTAATGAATGCATTGCCCAGAACTACTTAATTAAGAACCAAGTTGTAATAACTTGAAAATTACTTTTATATGTGTGAGATAACAAAATCTAAAATTTTACTTGGATATGGAATATCAAATCCTGCTGCTTTTTATTGCATTGTATTGAATTGAATAATTAGGTAACGTTGTACAATGGCAGCTTTACAGACTGAGACAGTCTCACTCTATCCAGGGCGGTATCGCTTTAGCTTTCATTTCCTGTGTCTTCCTCAATTCCTACATTTTAAAATGGAAATGCGATTCACTCAAAATAGATGCAGCCAGGTTTATTTTGGGATTCCTTTCAGGTGAGCAACTGTGTGTTTTCCCTTTCCTGCACAAAACGATCAGACTTAGTAGCATATTATTTAAGACCACTCTCCCAGCGTGAGAGCTCTCTTAATTCTCATTTTGTGAGATGTTAATGCTGGAGAGATATTATCTCCAAGTGCTACCACAGGGGCACCAGAGCCAGCAGTCCACTGTGAATGATAATTTATTCTCAGAATTTAATAAACCGTCCAGCACATGCCACCGATAAAGTAGGTTCTGCTTTAAGGAGATGCATCTCATTAAGCCAAAACATGCAGAGAGAGGTACTCAGCCAGTTCACAGGTTGGATTACTTTGCCGTTTTTTTCTGTCGGTAAGGTGCTAAAAAAGAAAAATTGGCTGTCATGCTCCAAGACACGGTGCTCTGTTATCAGACAGTGGAAGGCAGAATCTCAATTCATCCTTTGGGCTGAGAGCAAGCCGGTTTCCTTTCATCACTTCCCTTCTGCTCCGTCTCTCCATTCCCTCTTTTTCATCCTCCTCCCTGGCCATGTACCAGTTTTCGCTCTGTCAAAACATGTTCTTACCCCCTGGTATTCCTATGCAAGAGTCCATTAACTTGAGACCTGAGCGGAGTGTTTGTTTCAGAGAAGGTTGTTGTTTTTTTCCCCCTCTCCTGCTGTAGTTCCTGGCGGCATCGCTTCAGAGTCCCTGACCTTCACCCCGCTGGATGACATGATCTTCCTCAAGTGGGAGGAGCCCGTAGAGCCCAACGGTCTCATCACGCAGTACGAGGTAGGACACCTTGTTAGTGATGAGCGATGCGGCCGCCTTCACGTCACACATTAATCCTCTTCAGGAGTAGGGTGTTATTTTCCCCATGCAATATCTATTTTATTCATCCCCTCCAGTGTAACGATGACTGAAATCAAGGAAAAGTGTCCTCTGCTCACTTTAAAGACTGTACTGCTCCCCCTCTCTGATTTCCCTCAGGCTTGTTTTTTCTGGTTCTTGCCCAAGCGCTGGTAGCACACATGAGCCTGAGCCACGAGAGGGTGGAGGACCCACTTTTCACAGTTCATGGGATTTACTGTACATGTTCATATGGTAATGAAGCTGAGGCACAGACTTCAGGCTGTAATTACATGGGGGACAACCACTCTAATTACTTATTTGCCTAAGAGATGCCTCCACAAGGGGGCAATTTTAAATGTTTCTAATTAATTATTGATGGCCCCATATCAACCATAGACCTTTGTAGTATGGGCTTTGGAGCATTTTCTGTAAGTAGATGTGAACACCCACTCTGGCTTAACACATGGTCGCCTGATGGGGAGAGAAACTAGTTTCCATTCACAAGCAGAAGAAGCCCGGAAACTGAGGAACCAGGCAAGGAATTGAGTGGTGCCATACCGTTTCTCTGCATACAGATGAGGTGCCCTCATTTCTAACCTCCAAATATTACGGCTCTAAGCAGCTGTCATGCTGGCATCTGCTGCTATTCATCCAGTCCTTCCACACTGTGAGCAACAAATCACCACAAACATCCCCCCCCCAACACATCTTTCAATATTTTTATGGTAAAGATGTGTTTAGACAAAAAGAAAAGCCGATTTCTAACTGTAAGCTCGCTACTACATTGACTGCTGTGTTCATGCTTGTGTGCCTGTGTAAGATCAGCCTCCGACTGATCTTACCATAAACTCCAGTTCTTTCTGCTAATTCCCTTCAGTCTCTCTCATTTTTTCTCTCAATATGAAGCTGGTCGACGACGCCCCCCTCAAGTTGAAACATTTTGAACTCCTTTTTTCATCTAATGGCCTTTCCATTGATTTTATATGCAATTGCACTGCGATTACCAAGACATAAGTGTACATAATTGCATCTTTGCCTATTCTTATACCTTTTATAGAGTGGTGCAGGAATGAGGTAATTTTGTAGGCCAACCCCGGAATGTAGGACGCATCCCTGCACCACTCTATGGGCACAGTTGGTGAGCGGTTCTGTTTATCTGTGTTAAAATATATAAATACCCCAAAATGTAGACTGTTTCGTAGCTCTGATGACCCATTATATACTAACAGAGTGACATGAGAGTGTCTACTTAAACAAAACCTCAGAAAAAAACAATAACAAATGCTAGATTTTAGTGTTATAGTCACTACATTTGGAACAGGATGTGTTTTTTTATGGTATGGCTCTAATGTATTTTTAATGTGACCAGATGAAAACATAGGCTCATACTGCATATCCAATCAAAGATTCAAGACACTTTACTGTATATTTAAAGATTAAAAAACTAAATATTTATCCTTTTGGTCAAAATGTTTCCTTAGTATCATGTATACCCCAGTTAGATATATCTGTGACAAGCTAAAATGGGTCTATATCAGCCATGTCTGACTCTTAATATACATGCATACTTTCAGGTTGGACTGTAGCAGTGAGTTGTAGCAGAAGACAGAAAACCAATATGACCAAAGAACAGACAGCCCAGCAGGTCCACACTGAGGAAGTTCTCGCTCTAAGGTCGCACTGCTAAGAGCCACCATGCTGAAGTGCAGCCAAGAATGACAAATGGGCAAATTTACAAGCAGCCTGGCAGATTTCCTTAGTTTTATGAATCTTGATTTACAGACTTAAACACATTCATCAATTTGCAACAAAAAAAGCAATAACATCATGCTGGTCTTCATTCATACTTGTCATTTTTAGTACTTTTTATTTTTTTTCTCCAGCTTTAATTTATCAACTAATCCTGAAATGTGTGTTAAATCAAGCCGGCAGTGCTGTAGAACGAGGATATGACACAGAATCTACCTGAGGCTGATTATCAGAGGCTAACTGCAGCATGAGATGTATTAGCTCCGTGCTGTGAGATGACATTTTAAGATTAACTGAGAGGCGTTTCTTGTGAGAGAGCCTTTAAATAAAATGCCATCTAAATTCAGTCTTTCAGGTAGTGTGAATAATAAGCTGTAGGCTGTGTGAAGCATATTATGGATACTCTGCAGGCTTGTGCATTAAGATCTGTTCTGACTTAACAATGGTTGGAATTAGGTAATACTTAGATCTAATTTGAACATGCTATGGTGTTTGTTCTATGAAAGTTTGTTCATTTCCATAGACTCAAAAGCTCGTGCTGGGTCTTTTTTTGAGAGCTATATTGAAGCTAAAGTTGGTATATCGGTCAGTCGGTTGGTCCATCAATAAAGTGCAGAATTGTTCGATTTTCT
Organism: Anarrhichthys ocellatus; assembly: GCF_004355925.1. Classification (NCBI taxonomy): domain Eukaryota; kingdom Metazoa; phylum Chordata; class Actinopteri; order Perciformes; family Anarhichadidae; genus Anarrhichthys; species Anarrhichthys ocellatus. The sequence goes on along the minus strand of NW_022280044.1, from coordinate 5,885,651 downwards.
CCTCGCAGCATCCCCAGGTCATCAGTGTTTCCCATTAATTACCAAGACTGTGGCAGCTCGTCAAATTGGTTTCATAATGAACCGAAAATATTTTGACGCTTATCAGCAGCGAGTCTGTCCGATGGATTCGTCGGCGCATCTCCTCAGAGCTGCTCGCGTGGCTCTAAACGTTTGTTTGAATCCAGCGTCATCTTTTCCCTGTTTCCAGATCAGCTACCAGAGTATCGAGTCGTCGGACCCGGGCATTAACGTGCCAGGTCCTCGTCGCACAGTGTCCAAGCTGAGGAACGAGACCTACCACATGTTCTCTGGCCTGCATCCAGGAACCACCTACCTGGTGTCAGTCCGAGCCCGAACCGCCAAGGGGTTTGGCCAGACAGCGCTCACCGAGATCACAACCAACATCTCTGGTGAGACCTTGTGCAGGCGTCTGTACCTGTTGTGGTTGGTTAATTGTAGTAGTGTTTAACTGTGTTTGTGTGTGTGTGTGTGTGTGTGTGTGTGTGTGTGTGTGTGTGTGAGTGTGTGTGTGTGTGTGTGTGTGTGTGTGTGTGTGTGTGTGTGCGTGCGTGCTAGTGTCCGATGGGGTCGGGGTTGGAGTAAGGTGAAATTATGGTCTTGAATGGTAAACTCCAATAATGATGCAATGCACTTACATGCTTATAATGCATGCTGATAATGTGGAATTCAGTCATTACTTTGAAGAAAAAATATACCAATTTTACAAACAAAAAGTATGTTTGTACACAAAAGCAAAGAAGATGAAGTAACCACTTGTAATTTCCGTCTTTTGAAGAGCTTTTGATTAAATTACACATACACTTTTAAATTACATCAATTATCTTCATTTTCCCTCAGCCAGACAGATTTCTGATGTGCATTGCTTTTGTGCGATGATGATGATAGCAGACCTGTATTATAGTGAACTACAAATGTTGAGCTTGGTTTGGGTGAAAACAGCTTTGTTCAGCCAAATTCACTGCAAACTGAGTCTGTGTTTACCTTTCAAAGTTTCGCAGCCGCTCAGACATTAGAGAAGCCGTGTTTGGGAGTGAAAAGGTTGCCGGTATGGATCTTGAGATTGGTCTGGAAAATATGTCTGTGGGGAATGTGACGCACTCTTCTGCAAATGGGTATGTGTGAGCTGCTTCGTAAATTTTGTTTGCTCAGATGAAACATCACACATACTACTGTGATGTTTTCCCAAAAGTATATTACTGGGACTAAGTCGAGTGTGTGGATGATGTGGATTTTCCCAGAAATCCATACAGAATATCTTAGGAAAACAAATAGACTTCCCAAACAGATCAGCAGGAATCACTTCCTCCTATTTTCTTATTTGTGTATCAGTACAACCAACAAACCAGAGTAGGTGCTTTTCCAAGCCTTTTTTTGTGTTGTTCAAAAGCTCTGTCAAGAATCTCTAGCTGTGTGGATTTTGACTTTTGTGACTCAAAGGCGGAACTACTTTGACATTCTTCGCTGTGAAAGCTCCAGCCGTGGCTGTGCTTTAGTTTTTATGATTATGGCTGACGCACCGGTTTCTAATGGATGTAACGCTATCTGCATGCAGGGTGTTGTATCTGTGCAGAGAATTGACATTGCTGTGCTGCCTGAGCGTATTGTTTTCTTGAACTCCTTGTGCTGTGTTGGTAGCGCCGTCCATGGCGGCAGGTTTTAAATCCAGTGAGGCTTAATGATGCTGTCTTGGCTAATGTTAACAGGAGCAGTAAAGAGTGGTCACAGCACATCATAGCGTCAGGTGGTCAAACACAACAGCTCTGCTCACAGCCGGCGGCTGTATACTGTCGCAGCTCTGCCTTTTTAGAACAGTAATGAGCAATATACAGTATGTGTGTCGTGTAAAGTGTCACATCGTCTCTCCTTAAAGGGGGGGGGGCTGTTGTGCACAAACTTAGCTTATTAAATTGTGTACTTTTTTATGTTTTATTTCTTATGCTGTCTTCCATCCTGAGCAGCTATTTTTGTAGTGCAGCCTATTGGAGCTTCACACTCCACTTCCAACTAGTGGAGCCACACAGGTGCAATAGAAATGATAGTGAGGAGTTGTTGTGAAGGATGATATTGCTGATGCAAAACATGGAGTAAGGTTAATCAAGAGAAAGACAAAAAAACAAATTGGTTAAAATGAGATAAAGAGTATTTAAAGAATGGATCGAAACACCAAGAGTTTTACAAGGAAGATAAATCTCAAGTCCTTCCTTTGTCCCGACGCTGTAAATAATGCCTCCTGTTATCCATCCCTCTCATTATCTGGACCTGTTCCATCTAGTTGATAAGGTGGCCTGTGTGGGCTCACAGCTGTCAAGGTGCACAATTCAACAGTATCACATGCTCTCTCTCGGCTGAGCCGTCTCAGTGGGGAAGCCAGCTCCTGCACCAGTTGAAGCAAACACGAGAAACGTGTAATGTTATTCTTTTCATAATTCATGCTGGATTTAACCACCTAACATGCGGCCCCGGCTCAAACAACTCCTCGAAGCCGCTATGCATAATGCAGACCCCGGCTGTTTTGTGCAAGCGTGAGGGTGTGTGTTTTTCCGGTGACACGTTACATAAGCAGACTTTTTACAACCAGCATTAATGCCCTGCTTAAGTAGCAGAAACATTTCCAATTGCTTTCTGGAGCCTTTTTGTTTTAGCTTATCTGTTGGGCCAGGAAAGCCATTTGCTTCAATGCATACTCCAGTTAACTCACTCCCCGTAGTAAACAGAGATGGGAACACTCAACCTCATTGTCCCCAGAGCTTTGCTGAGGTTGTGCAGCTTTGAGATCCGTCCTAATTATATTATAAGGGCCTTTTGTTTTCTCTGTAGTCGGCTGCTGTTTCTACCCATCATCAGTCAATGGCGGTGTGTGTGGGAGGCCTCCACAAACTACAGTACACAGGGGGCATGTGTGGGTAATGAATAAAGATAGCGCACTATATGTCATGCAGGGGTGGAAAGATCACTAAAACATCCAAGAAGAAGTGCATCTACTTGTCTCTAAGCTTAAATCTCTTTCTTTGGAATGCAAACATTAAATGATTCTGTTTTTCTCCCACAGTATTTCAACTATCTTGACTCTGCTTTAACTCCTCTATGTGGTCTCCCTTCTTTATTTTATTTTCGCAGCCCCGGTGTTCGACTATGAAGACATCCCCTCACCGCTGAGTGAGTCGGAGAGCACCATCACTGTGCTGCTGCGCCCTGCGCTGGCGAGAGGTGCTCCAGTCAGGTACAACTAATACACTGTGTTCTGTGTTCACTCCCACACCAGCATTCATTCAGTGCTCTTCCTCACTGTGATATTTATACCCGCAGTCAAAATGAGCTCTCTTATAGCTGCCAGAAAATAGTTCTCTGTGCTTGTAGCATGTAGCAAATACCATTTTAAGTACAATGTATGAAGAACCAGAGTGGTTTTCTACTAACATTCTCTACAGAGTGTTGATTATTGATTACCAGGGCTGTATTCCTCATAGGTTGAGCTGTGTCCAGTGTCTGAGCTAGTATTAAAACAACCACCCAAAAAACGAAATAACATAAATATGGCTCTCTCTACCCTGAAGCCTGACTCACCACGTCAGACAGTTGGAATGACACCACATGCCAAACCAATCGCATGTTGACGCGTTGACAGCTGTGTCACTGTAACGAGGAAGCGGGGTTGAGAGAAATGGAAACACTAGGCTTTGAGGAAAAGCTGAAAAAGAAACTCCAATCCTTTGCGGAAGAATGGATTTCTCTTCGTCAAACATAACAATGCAAACAGAAGTGTATGCTGCTTTGGCATATGAGGCTTTGTCAAAGACAAACAGTACTGTATTGAATTTCTTTCAATATATTTAGCGTTTTGATGTTGTAATTTATAATGTTTGACAGAATGTAATGAACACACCAATAAAAATGATCTGGTGGACTTTAGTTTAAAAAAAGAAAATGATTAAAGTATTGAGATAATACTTGCTTTGATTGCTTTGCCAGTGGTGTATCTGCTTGCAGCTTTCTCTAGAATATTCAATTATGTTTCTCATTGTACCCGAAAATGATTTTCTAAAGGAACCCATAAGCACTTAAAAACTAGGCAACTCAACTGTATACTACTTACTGTGTACTTCACCTTCAGAGGAAAACATTGTAGTGCTCTATTGACCTGAATGACAATCTGGTTACATTGCAGATTCAGATTTTACTCACGAATCATATAATAATTTAAATATCTAGAATTGTTATTGATTGAACTATCCAGCATCATAAATTGAAGGCTCCACCTTGAACAGACGTTAGGTAATATTGATGGCATTGTGCTGATAATGCCTCTCTTTCACTCTACACTTGAAGTAAAAATGTAAATATTTTTCTCTGCGTTGTTTGTAGTTTTACTAATAGTTAGTCATTTTAATTCAAAAACTTTTAAGTACTGTTAATGAAAGTTTTAATATGTTTTCATGCAAGAAAAGTAACCATTTAGATTCCTAACATGTGGTCCGTTTATTTGCTGCAATCGTAATCAGAGATGTGAAAGCCGCTACGGGTTGTCTTGAAACCAGCCCGGTCGTCACTCAAGCATGCTTCAGTAAACCCACGGTGTGAACAGTCTGCTGGTTAAATCATGCTTCATTGTTCATTTAACAGGCAGTATGCAGTACATACTGATTGAGTATATAGGCCTACGTTAGTATGTAATTTTGAGCACAGTCGAAGTCCAGAGAAGTAAAGAAAAGTTTGATTGTAAACTTATCCACCATATACATAATGTTACCAGGCTATATATTAAGCATCCAGCCACAAAAGTGAACTGCGGACGACATGCTGGACTGCAGAGTACTGAAACTCCGCCCCCGCTGCTGCACAGAGCGCTCTTCAGAGTTCATAAATATTAAACGAGTTGCTTGTCCAAATTGTACCATATACGACTCTGAAGTCCCTTGGGTCCCCAGCAATACACCGGCCAAGTGTGATGTAGATCAGATTAAAGCAGTTCTCAAGATATGCAAAGATATATGTTTTTCCTTTCAACTTTATATTTCTTCTTCAAAAGAATTACAATAGTAACAATGGTTGTGACTTCCATAAATATAAAGCAGCATTTAGAACAACTCTTTTTTTCCCCTCAGAAGAATGGGTACCATTACAAGTATTGAATCACTATTTCAAGGGGAAATTGTGTGACTTGGAATTTAGCTTAATTTCTGTCATTAATTACCAAGTTAATTGCTGTGATCTGGAAATGTGGTGGCACAAAACAGAAGTGATGGGGGGGACAAACACGAGCAGTCAGATAATCAGAGCAAAGAAGCCAAGCAAAAAATAAACTAATTACTCTAAATGTTATAAACATTTATGACGGTGTACAGACTGGCTCCCTGTCATACGATAAACGATTGTTTCGTCAGACATGCAGTATGCATATTTATATGACTGCAGAGTATGATAACAGTTTTGCTTCAATAGTACTTCATGTTGTTTTTTGGAGTATTGAGCTCCACCCTTTCCTCCTGCAGTGCCTACCAGGTGGTGTTGGTGGAAGAGGATGGTTCCCGTCAGGTGAGGAGGAGGGAGCTGGGCACCGTCGACTGTTTCCCCACATCAAACTCTCACAGCGAGGCGCAGGCCAAAGGGGCCCCGCACTACTACACAGCCGAGCTGGCCCCCAGCAGTCTGCCCGAGGCCACGCCCTTCACTGTGGGCGACAACCACACCTACAACGGCTACTGGAACAGCCCTTTAGATCCCACCAAAAACTACCTCATCTACTTTCAGGCCACCAGCAACTTCAGAGGGGTAAGCACTATTAAGATGCCTGACAATGCTTTTGGTTCTGGAGCTCAGACACACTGCTTTTATGTTCCAGCAACCTTGAGAGTCAATTTAGATTTGTGCCGAGGAAGTCAGACGGCAGGAGGCGGTGTGCTGGAGGTGCTGTGAGAGAGGAAGCTTGAACAAGGCTGTGTTTTTTACAAAATGATGTAGAGTGTGCACTTTTAGGATGGCTTTGGGTTGATTGTTTTCTGGTTAAATCTCGGACTTGTAAATGTTTCACCAATGCTCAATGAAAACCCCTCTTAACCACCACACAAGCAATTTGGCGAATGCATCTTAACAGCTTTGAGGGGATAATTACAATATGTACTCTTGCATTTTTTTCACCAGTTGTCAGATTCCCTAATATTCAAGCTCTTTGAAAAAACTATGAAAAAATAGTTTTCCCTGTGGGGAAAAAATCAAACACTGCCTCCCAGGCTTAAAACAACCTGATGGGGAACTTCTTGAGCAATTGGAAAAGTGACTGAAGCATGAATAAGAACTTCGACAGCCTATGTGCACAGAAGCAGTGAAAGGAAATGCTGTTTAAATCATTAGGGCCCATATGGAGCTTATGTGCGCCTACCTGGCTGCAGCTTCTCGTCTAGATATCAGTATCCGATTCTTCAGCAGATGCATCCAGTTTTCTCTGGGTGCTGCAAAGTGGGCCTCCAGAGACAGGCAGACCACAGTCAGCCTCTGGTCCAGGTCAGGGCCGACATTCTGACTGAAATTTCCCAAGTGATCTGACATCAGCAATGAGCTTTACCCATCGTAGACCACTATTTGTGATGATTCTCCCCGAAGACCAACGTAAGTCGCTGCTGTTGACACAGCAGCTCTGAGCCGACACAACAAACTGGATATTATAATTCATGTTGATCTCGTCTCCAATATATTTTTTGAACCATAGTTGCGTTTCAAGAGAGAAGGGCCACTCAGGGAGGTAGAAAAATAATATTTTTACAATTAGATGTACGATGCTTATATGGGCTGCCATTGAATTGAAACAATATTGCTTTGGCAGATGTGTCTTCAGTGGGGCTTGAAATATGCATTATTGGTGCTGCCAGTTTCTTTGGAAACACACAAGCATGAAACAACACGCATTTTTCTACGTACGTTTTCTCCCTATCAAGTCTGAAGAGTCATTATCTAGATACCTGCTATCTGTTACACTAAAAATAGAAAAATACCGGCATGCTGATATTTCATTTTCAACCCTCTGTTGCATTTATTATGACTCATCATCTGGGATTAGCTGTCACTCATCCCAGTTTTTACTCACTGGATAAACTGACATGCGAATAATTGGGTATTGGCAAATGTAGCTGGCAGCAGTTTATTTCAACTACAGCCAATTGCTGTTAATTCTGTATGTAAGATACTTGCTGAAACCCCAGAATGACTATTGTTTGTAAGCCAGTGGTTTGTACAAGTCAGTGTCTGTACTCTGAGGTAAACTGGAAGGTATCGCTGATGAACCCACAGAGAATTATCATCCGACTCTGGTGTTCCACCCTGCTCTACGAAGAGCTTTAGCATCTTTAACCTGTTTTGGTTCAGCTCTGATAAACACACTGTGCTGTACCTACTCCACAGTAAATAGCAGAAAGTCAGCAACTAGCTGGTGAACACAATTCTGCTAAAGAGACAGATATTTAAATGAGGAGTTGGTGGAGACCAAAAACAGAGCTCAAAGGAGAGTTAATGCGAAACAGTATCTCAATGCTATGTTGTAGCATTCATGCATTTCATATTTATGTTTTGGGCTAATTTAATCACTTGTTCTGAATTAGGAACTGCTAAAAAAAATGCATATAATGTGTGCAGGGTTAGAAGGCTTTTATTTTAATGTGGTTAATACATTTAATACATTTCAGAACATCTCAAGATTGTGAACATTAACCAGACTAACTAACAAATATGTAGTGTTAAGGTACACTCTGACAACAAAACATGTTTATGTATCTCAGTTGATTTGTGTTATTAATACCATTATTTACTTAGAACACTGTACGCTAAACCTCATTTGATTCTGTAAGGCATTAGAAAGGATTCAGAATTCATACCCAGCGCCAATATTGAACTGAAATTTGATAAAATGCTTTTGAAATCCAGCCCAAGGATGGAGATTCAAAATACTGGATGTCCCTCCTCTTAACAAGATTAACATTTTTTTTTACAAGCACTGGTGTCCGTTCCAAAAGCCAAATGCCCACCTTGACAGAGGACAGGATGACACATGACATACTACCTGCTGCTGCTTTAATAACCCCCGGGTGGGAGTAAATATGACTTATATGTCACTGTAAGAGATGAGAGGAGATGAGAATCCACTTGAAACAGATTTCCAATTAAAAAAGCTAATTTGGCAACCGTTTTAGGTGAAAGGTTTTTGACTCCAATCTCAGAGCACAGATTAGCATAATTGCCTATAAAGGCTGATTTAACTTCCTTAAATCTTAATTTGGTAACATGCCCCTCTATCTCTGGGATAGAGGTGGCTGTTTTTGGGGTGGGGGGGCTGGAGCCAATCGGTGGACCTGTGTGAGGGACCTCAAATGGTGGAGGGAAGCAGAGGTCTCTCCTATTACAAGCAGATGTCATCCACTTGGAAACTTCAATTATTTCCTCCACGTAACGAAGGTCTGGGTGACTGTGACACACGCCGCCACCTGTGTTGCAGGTTTCAGACGAGGTTGTGGATTTCGACAGACTGACTTATAATTAATCGACTTGAACTGTTGTCGTTCTTTCCTGCTGATCATTGTGACTTCGTGGTACCGTTGCCAAATTAATAAACTAAGCCTTTTCTTTTACTCACAGGAGACCAGAATAAACTGCATTCGGATTGCTCGCAAAGGTAACACTTGCTTTCCTTTTGTATTTCCACATCAATATGTCATTGTCACATTAGTTATGATTCAGTACGCCTTTAACATGACGATCACGGAGGCTATCTGCTGGCCTCTGTTATGTGCCTTTTACATGGTAAGCTACCTATGTGGATTACTGTATGGCGTTACAGTACACAGAGAGTTCTCTTAGTGCAGGTATATCGAAGGAAGTTCAAGTTACAAAGAGCCACACAAAAAAACAAAAACAGCAGCCCTACCAAGCTCCCATTTTATAAGTAGCAATCCCAGGAACATGCTTCATTTGGTCAGGAAGACCAACGGCAGATATGCTGAATGAGAAATTGCTCTGAGTTACTGTGCAGGTGCTCGTGGAATCATGGCTATAGATGAGCAGTTTCATTACACACTTGATTTACTGTTAACTGGAGGCATGATACATTTAATTGTACTGTGGACGATCACGTTTGACGTGATTAGTGTGTTGCACGACACCGTTAACTGTTCCGGAGTCGTCTATATTGAAGCCGACTAACTTTCATTCACTTGTGAGCTTCATTGTTGAGAAATGGGATTTGCAGGGATGCTAATGACAGCTTCGCAACCGGGGTCCTGCGGCAAATACATTAGCAGTCAGACAGGTTTTTAAAAAGTCCCTGGTTGAAGCCTTTCATCTAGACCACTTACTCTGAGGTAAAAATTCATTTAAATGTTACAGTTATCTTAACTCCGTCGTATTTGTAGGATTTGCGCTATATTTGGCACAGCTCCTTTGTGTTTGCACTATATCCTGCGGTACCAAAGGCATTGATTTGAGGATTTTAATGGATAATTATGATTATTATAATAACTAGTTGAGATAATGAGGTTCAATGTCTGTCTGCTCATGCGGTTGTCCCATAGACTCCTTTATTAAACTCTGTCTTGCAGTGTCACATCCCCATGTCTCAACAAAGAAGCTGCTGAAGTAAATGCTATAATTTAGTGTTATGAGAGTATCAAAAAGAAGGTTATATAAAGCTATGTCCTGAAAATGCTAGACAGAGGCCTCAGATTGTCTTTTCCTGGCCAACATAATGTTGAAAAAGTGAAATTGTGACTCTCTGGGTGATCATAACCACTGTAGGATACATTTGCGGTCCCAGTGGGTTCATCTTTGTGGTATAAGGGGTGCATGTCACAGACTTCGAACAGTTATCCTGGCTCAGGCCGCTGCTTGGGGGATTTGAAACGGACTTAGCGTTGTTTTGGGGCGCTGCAGGGACGATGCCCCTGTGCCAACCTCCCACACTAGAGACACAGGAGGGAAGGTGAAAGCAAACATGCGTCTGTGTCCTCTCTCTCTCTCTCTCTCTCCGCTCCTCTCGAATCACTGACACTGACATTTTGGCAAACTCCTCTTGGGCTCGGATGCCTTTGAAATCCAGATTGCAGAAACGTATCCTTTTTTTCTCCCCGAGAGAGGAAGTGACCCGGGGTGTTTGCTTGAGAGACAGACACAGATAGAAGGCTCTCAGTTCAAACAATAGGTGAGAGGGAGAGAGACGGAGGGTGAAATGGAGTTGTTCCTCCCTTCCTCCCCGCTGAATTATGTCTGCAGTTTGTAGTGCTCTTGAGAGAGGTGGCAGTTAAATTGGATTCCTCTCTCCGAACTCTTTCTTATCTGAAGTGCGATGACATCAAAGAATTCTGCCTTACTATTGTCTGCCGGCGCGTCACGTAAGTGGAAGAGAAGAGAAGGGTTGCAGGTGTATTTATGGGAGCCATTTTTTATTTTTTTTTTACTGTAGTTGTGCATATACTGTACGACTGTGGCAGGCAGGCCCAGAGGACATGCTGATGTTGCTCCAGAGGTGCCACAAAGGTCCCGTTAAGACCGTTCCTGGATGCTTTTCATTTCCTCTCACCCAGCTTCCCACCCCCAGATGCCGCCAGCTGTGTTCACCAGCACACCTGGCCGAGCCACTGCAGTGGTGGGAGAGTGTGATTCTCCTCGCCACCCGGGCGCTTTTCTTGGTTTTGGTTTTTTTATCCTTAGAGGAAACGTGGCCAACATTAGCTGACACGAAAGAACAGTGAGACCATGTTACGACTCAAATCGTCTCGAAAGATTCGCCATTGTGCTACAAAAGCAGGCTTTTTATTCATGTCGGCTCAGCCGGTAGAAAAGCATCACATTCACAATCAGCCTGTGCAGCATTTGAAAATGTAGCTTAAAATCTGTGTGACAGTTGAATGAAGTGGCCCGGACCTTTATTTGAAACCAGCTTATATTAGATGAGTGGGTTTCAAATAGAAAAATGTGACTCACATTTTTGGCAATTTTTGTTTTTTGTGATCTGCCCCCGTTTAAATGTTCTCTTGATGTGCTGTTAATTCTGAAATTGCTAAATGTACATTTCCTCAGCCCTTACAACACGCCATACTCACCATTCTGCTGCTCTGAGAATCTTTTTAACTGAAATACACATTTTATTTGCTACTTTGTTTTATCTGTGTTGCGCTTCCTGCACAGATTTCCTCTTAAGACCATTCCTGACTGCTTTTTTGTTTCCTGAAGAGGTCAAAACTCCTGCAACACATAACAACTTCATTGTCATACCAGCACATTTCAGCTTATAGCCTCCGTCAGGGTCATCATAAAACACATTACAAAGAAAATTCCTCAGTAATGGGCTGTGTGATGTTGTCCCTGTGGATCTCTTTGCAGAACCACAGCTGGATTTTTTTTTTTTTTTTTTTTGGTGCAATGAAATTTATTGTGATAGCCAATTTTAAAAAATGGCCCTAAAAGCAGAATGAGTCACCCAGCATGATTTGTGTGATTGTGGCAAGTCTGCCAGGCTGCATTGTCTGCCAGGAGCTATAGTCACCACCAATCCACAGCTTATTAAGCCAAACTCAGCATTCTACCTCACTGTAAAGGTTTTTTTTTCTCTTTTCAGCCAATCACAAACGCATCCAACATTCCTTTTGAAGCATCATTGATTTGTTAAAATACAGAAATGTTCTCCAATTGAATTGTGCTGCCAAGCTCATCAATACATGCCCGAGACCCTTTAATGATTCCACCTCTCTGCATTTTGTTTTATTCCCCACCTTATTCGTTTTCTCATCAGTGAGTCGACTCGTTAATGAATAACACGCTGCCAGAAGAGTAATAATGCGCCTTCAATTCATTCATAGTTAATAGCAATTTTTCACCTTTGGATATGACACAACAGGGGGCCCAGATGATTCACAGAGGGAGATTTCATGCTCTTCGCTAGCTGAGATGGGAAGGCAGACAGAAATGCTCTGCGACTGTGACATATGGCTCGGAGGGAAATGGCTGCCTGAATGAGAGCATGCATCAGTTTGCTAAGATAACCAAAGTGTCGTCTCTCCCGAGCCAAACATGTTTAGCTCCCCTTTGTAGACGTCGCTGATATCAGTGCAATGAAATAGTGTGAAATAGTGCCGTCTCAGATGCTGTCAAACAATAAGTAATACACAAGCTTGCTGTCTGTTGTCTCTCCTGTGAAAACTCAAACTAGATTTGCGTCGACCTCTAACACACCTCACTCCCTCTTGGTTGAATCAGCCTGGTGCATTTAACGCCACGGAGTGACGATCCTTGTCCTGTCAGTGCACTGCAATGGATTACTGTAAAAGACTCAGATCCACAACACCACCAACTGTTTTGTATCCATCGCTGGTGGCATATTAAAAAAATTAGACTTGTAAGTGAGCTGCAGTCTTTGAAGTATCGCAGTGATAGGCTCTATGAAAATATTTTCTGCAGGCAGCTCAATGCATGATAACTATAAAGAAGCGTACCTCTGTACAGGGTACAATCTCCGGGACCTATGCAACAGGTTAAAGACCCAACATGTAGGTGCCCATGTCCGAAACGTGTAAAATGTATGCCCTCAATGGAACAAAATAAAAGCAGTGTCCATAATGAGGGCAAATCAATGTCAGTATCCGCGACTACAAATGAAATCCGTGCGTGTGTGTAGAGGTCTCGCGCGTGCAACTCAAAATGCTGCGCACGCATTTTACTTTTGCGAGTGCTTTCACTTACCACCGCGCGCGAGCGGATCTCATTTATTCTCGCGGATATTGACATTGATTTGCCCTCACAGTCCATGGCATCTACACTACTATGTGCTAACAATCCCACAATGCAATGCATAGGAGTTTCTAGATGTGACAATGATCACCTACACCTGTCAGTGTTGATGATGCAAAAAGATGATTGATGTTTGAAGCCTACTGAGTGATTCAGCCACAGAATAAAAAACAAAACTAATATACACACTTCCATTAGTATTATCTAGCTATGCAGACGCTACTAAATCATAATTCCAGTGCACTGCTGTTCCAGCAAATAACAGTCAGTGTTTTGTTAAGATATTATCTTTATCTTTAGACAAGCATAGACTGCCAATCCTCTTTTGATTGTTTTGGTAATTATGCTGAAATTAATGTGACAATGATTCATTGACGCCAAACCACTACAGCACATTTTGTATTGCGATTAGAGCTGAATAGCCATTAAAAATGGCTGTATTTGTAAGATACGCATCCTTCTCTTCCTCACCTCTCTGTCGCACGGTGCAGCTGCCTGTAAGGACTCCAAGCGAGCTCTGGAGGTATCCCAGCATGCCGAAGACATGGGACTTATCCTGGGGGCCTGCGCCGGTGGTCTGGTGGTCCTCATTCTGCTTCTCGGGGCCATCGTCATCATCGTCAAGAAGGGGTAAGTGGCTGCGAAAATGTTTGTGTGTCTGCAGGCCAGTATATGAGAGATGGGTTAGACCTTTTCAGACTCAAACATTAACGGCCTTAAGTCTTATTGTTCCTGTGTAGCCTATCCAAAGCAGTAAATTTATCTCTATCCCACTTGGCAGCTAGGGTCTATTGAAGTAAGCATTTTGGCAATGAGAGTGAATTACAACCAGAGTTAGCGGAATGGTAGAGCATTAATCCCAAATTCTCCCACCGCTGCCTCAGCCAAGCTTTTGTGTTTCATCTCATCTTTTAATTTCAAGGTCTGTGTGTTGGCTGAGCACATTCAAATGCAGCCTGCTTACACTGGAATCGTTGGCTGCCTTCCACCTGCAAATTACCTCTGTCGTCGATCGCACCTGCAGTGTATTCTTCCTTCGCTCGCTGGGCGACGGTGGAACGCTCATCTGAGTGTGAAATATTTCATCAAGGGGCATGTTATTCCATTGCCCACTCAATTACATGAGGCAAGCAGCTGTGAGGTGCCAGTGGATGGGCTAGTAATTGGTTAGGAAGGTTGTTTTTGCTTTTTTTTTCATTTATTTTTTTTGGAAAGAAGAACTTCTCTGCCCTCAGGAATTTTCTCAAAGAGAATAGAGGGAGAGTGAATGGGATGTCTGGTAGGAGGCAGTGACTGATAAGATTCATCGGGCCTATCTCGCACGCACAAAAGCCGCATGGAGGAAAACGGGAGCAGACGTGTTTATATTTAGCCACCAGATATTGTCACTCATATAAAGTTAGACTGTATACCGTAACTATGTTTTGGTTCAGTCATCAATAGGAACATTTCAGATCCCTTGCAGTGTAATTCAGTGGGGTGCTGGTCAAACACGGGCAATGGAATCGAAGAAACAAAAATAGTTTGCTGCACACCAAAACTTGGCTCAACTTCAAACTTTCTGCAAAGTGGAGGAGCGAGCAACTTTTTCTGCAAATGCTTTAAGGCCAGACATTTTGGATAGTTTAGACACACACATCAACCCCTCTATTTCCTATGCAACATTTAAATTCCTTTATTTTTTTCTTTCAAATACATAAAAGCACCTTTTTTCAAGAAGTTTAGCACAATCAAGGATGCCTAGTTACACTGCTCACTGCTCAACAATTCAGATTTCACACTGGTGAAAATAATGCAGTGCGTCTTTAGTTCTTTGAAAATATAGTATTTTCCCTGTCCTATGTTTTCATTCATTTATTCAATAATTAAGTGTGTTCTTCAATTTAAACATGGTTCTCTGATGTTTACATGAGAAGTTATTATACTTACTACAGGAAAGGGCTAAGAAATGACTACAGGATCCTAAATACAGCAACCTCAATGCAGGTGTAGTCTATGGCAACCTCAGAAAATTGCTTTCATTGGTCCAGAGCTGAGTTTTGGTGTGCAGCAGGCCCGTCCTTCATTCTTTATGCTTTGATCCTGCTTCATGATTGCTTGCTAGGAACATTCCAACCCACTGAGCATCTTCATTTATCTTTCTGATGCCCATCTTGATAAACCATAGTCACTTTTCTTTTTTTTTTCTCCTCACTCTCTGTCTCTCTCCTTTCCTCCTCCCTCATGCTAATCAGAAGGGACTTCTATTCTTACTCTTACTACCCGTAAGTTACTCCTTTCTCCATCTCCCAGCCTGACATCCTGACGCCATCTTCCCCTTGCTTGCCCTTCGTAGTCCCAGGATTACTAGAGTGGAAATGAGCATTGCTATCTCCACCCCATCCTCCAGTATAGACCCCCCCCCCCCCTCATTCCTCCTTTCGCTCCTCCAACTCCACCACAACCCCACCGCCACCCCTGACACTCTTTTGCTATCACCAAATCACACTTTCCCCCTCGTCCAGTTTCAATCTCGTAGCCCTTATATTTCCCCCTCAGTCCAATTTCTCATCTCCTCACCTGTCCTCCTTTCTTTTCTCCCTTATCTCTTTGCTTTTCTTTCTCTCATTCTGCCCCGTCTCTGCTGTCCTCTGTCTATTATTACTCTTTACTCTCTCTCTCTCTCTCTCTCTCTCTCTCTCTCTCTCTCTCTCTCTCTTTCTCTCGGCATCTCTACAGGAGGAAGAAGGTGGCCATAAACAAGGCAGCCATGTCCTACAGGCAGGAGAAAAGTCGGAAGCTGAGCTCTTTAGACTGCAGCATGACGGAGCAGAGCACTCTCCAGCAGGATGAGAAGATGGCCCACTCCTTCATGGATGCCCACGGCTGCAACGCTCGAAGTAAGACAGCTCGGAACATATGGGTACTCTTGAGAAAGTGTCTGGAGAGATGAAGCTCCCTCCTTCCTGACCTTCAGCCATGTTTACTTCCAAGCATGTATCCAATCTGTTCTGCCAGACCATAAGGTGCTCTCAACAGAGAAACCTCCTGCAAGTCTTCCGTCTGTTTGAATATTCCGCAGTGCCAGTCAGCCCCCACGTCTCTGCACAAGCGTGGACTTGTTTTTCCTTGAGCTCCCCCCTAGAGTTTTCAGCCGAGTTTACATTAATAAAAAAAAAAGAAAAGGACAGACTCCACGACGAGGAGTGCATAATGTCAGCAGCGGCATGCCTTGAATTGTATGTGTTCATGTTCCCAGATGAGCAGCGTAGCTCCGTCAACGAGTCCAGCAGCTTACTGGGAGGCTCGCCCCACCGTCACTGTCGGAGGAAGAGCTCGCCTTATCACACGGGTCAGCTCCACCCTGCAGTGAGGGTGGCTGACCTCCTCCAGCACATCAACCAGATGAAGACGGCTGAAGGGTATGGCTTCAAACAAGAATATGAGGTAGGAGTGAGAAAAGAAAGATGGTCTATAGTCGTACTTGGGTTTACTTTGGGTCTCGGGCTGTGTTTCATGGTTTTGGCTACGTCCTGTAGTTCCAATTAGGGGAAATCATGCTACATATAATGATGTTGTGCTGTATTTGCAGTAAGTGTAAAAAGCCTATCTCTGTGTTACTGCAGACAACCACAGTGTCTTTCACTGCATCTGCATTACAGAAAGACTGCAGATATACTGAACTTGGTGCTGTGTGGACTAATCATGCTTTTCGAAGTTACTATATGATGTCCTTCACATCAAGCAGTGGGGATGAATCTTTATTTTTTCGCTCATTCACCTGGAGGAAGCCAGATGCACTTTTTCGATTCATTAAGATCCCCGAGGGCCCAACAAATTTCCCCCCAACAAAATCAATATATGGGTCACTTTTTCACTCGTCAGTCTGGCTCCCCATCGCCTGGAGAAATAAACAAGATGAGCGGGATCAGCGTGCACACTGCTGTCAGACTTCAGAACCATTATTTCCCACAGGGTCAGGCTGCTGCCATTGATCAGACATGTTGCAAGGCATTATGGGGGGCTGTATATGAGGCAGGCTCTCTGTGTGGGTAGGGTACTATATGTGTTGTGCATGGAAGCCAACATCTGGAACCAGAGGCAGTGAATAAACACATTTGCAGAAATCGTCTCATTCTCCATGACTGATGCAGCCCTCCTATGGATAAATCTGTCATCTTCTTTTCACCTGGAACTGCAGCTTCCCCTCAACACTGCAAGTGATATGATGTCGAGTCCAAACAGTTATTGTGCCAGTTGCAATATTGAGTTTGATCATTTAGATTTAAATTCAATCTGACTGTTTTCTTCATATTCCTGCCAACATTTGTGTTTCAACATTTTGTTAAGGAACCCTTAGCTTCGATCATTAAAGCTCCAAGTGGCTAACAAGTGGCTCAATGCTGCTTTAAAGAACTGTGAGCTACAAGAGAAATAGATTAGTGCTGGCAAAACTGTTTCTGAATGACCTCAAACTAATCTTTGGCTCAGACAAATTCCTGTGCTGCAATTTCAATTTTTGTCAGAATCGGATCAGCTGTAATCAGCTGTGCGAAGGTATATATGATGGACAAACTATTAAATGGCTCCTGTGGATTCAATTTCATGTGGTCCGACATGAACACACAATTCTGCCAAGGTTAGAACAGTTTTGGTTGTTTGCAAGATTTCTGTATTTTTTCACTTGTTTTAAGTGGGCGGGGCTTGGTTGGAGAGCATTGATGTTGCCGTCTTCCATGCAACAACAAAGATTTGGTAATTTCATCATTTCAATGAAAATTGATGATGGCTGTTGGGTTGTATGCTAATGTTAGCAACCCATACAGACCCAATTAGTTAATAAATAATAACCTTTTTCCTGAATTATTAATGTTACAGTTTATTATTTCAGTGTCGATCATGTCCAATACAACTAATAAACGAATGGAGAGGAAATAAATCGTGTAAATCTCCAAGAAGGTGAACAGAATGTTGTTGAGGCTCCAGAAAATGCAGCGTGCTGGAGAAAGGCCGGTTTGCTAAGCAGGATTGGATCAGACATTACCTGTACAGGATCCAGTGACAGATGTGATCCCCTGATCAGCTGGCTATGCGCGAGTCTGCCGGGGTCTCAGGTGGTCCCAATATGGTCCGCCCTCGCCCTGGGGGGATTGGTCGGCTGCCGATGAGAGACCCCATGCATCAGTTCGAGAGCATGGCTGTCTAACAATTAAAATGTTGGATTAAAATGCAACGGAATATGACACGACTCAAGCCAGGACCGTCTACGCTCTTGCTCTTCTCTCACATATAGAATTAATTTAAATTCAATGACACATCTTGTTGTGCCAGCAGATTAAAGAGATGGGTGTGTCATAAACAGCTGTCACAAATGTAGCAGTTTAAAACCGAGGTATTATAGAGCCATGCCTTCTTCAGGCAGTGAGCCCCACACCGTGCGTAGAAGGAGAATGACTGCAGTGGGTCGCCTCCTCCTCCTCAAGGCCGCAGCCATCTCTCAGTGCCGCATGTCATCTCTCAGCCTCAGCCTCTCCCCGCTATGTTGTGGCAGATGTCTGTTGATGACTTGGCAAGATGCTATAATAGGGAAGTTACGCAGACAACCTTAGGGTAACACTTTGGAGTGCATTTTGCAAAGTTGTTTCTACTGTGAGTTTAAAGATTTTGTAATATGTTGTCTTATTAAACTCAACGTGTGATCTCTAACTTTGCAGAGTTTTTTTGATGGCTGGGACGTCACGAAAAAGAAGGACAAGACCAAAGGAAGGCACGACAGCCTGCTTAACCGTAAGTACTGTGAGGCTGCAAGAAAGAAACACTTGATGCTGTTGTAACCTGGCTCTGATTCAGTCGCACATCTTAACATTCATAGCTGTTCATACATACACTGTAAAGTACATCGCCATTTAACGACACGACTACCGTGTCTTAAAAGTCTGTTAACACCACCCAATAATTATTTTTACTCCCAGTGGAATTGTTGTTGATTCGAGGAAAATTAACCCTCGTTATAATTACGGTTTGATTAATTACAATTGATTGTTAATAGTGTTTTTGAAATGTTAGTCTCGATAGCGGGAACATTCAATATCTTAATGCAGCGTAGTGTTCTTTTACAGTCAATGTGGAACAGCCCTAGGAATTACATTAATAGTCATGAGACTCTAATCAAAGTTCTTTAAGGTGTGATAGAAGCGTTCAAAAGGTGAGGCAGGTTTCATCACAGACCCAGCGGGTGGCTGGTTTGTGGTATTGGTGGCGCAATTCAATGATTACAGTTTAATAGTCTGACAACAGAAACAGAAAAATATGCAATTTGAAAATAACTATATGGTGAATTCATGCAACTATGCATGATTTATGGATGCAAATAGTTTTCTCGGGAAAACAGTGTTTTCAATGCGGGAAACCCTCAGAAATAACATTTGGGTGTTAAAACTCTGAATTGAAGCCTAGATGAATTAAACTCTCCAGGTGTGGTAGCAGCTGAGGCAGGTGTTGTCACAGCTTTTGCGGACTGACCCCGAAAGCATCAATCCACATTATTAACGCTTTCTGCTTTCATAGCTTTGGCAATCCTTTCTTTTGGTTGACATTGTACTCTCCTAAGATGAGTTCTACGTAGTGAGGTTTGCAGAGAAAGAGAGCAGTGGTATCCGATCAATACTCACTATCAGCAGACAGCCTTAGCGTAGCTATCACAAGATGTATCATTAGAGAAGATATTGGATCCTTGCACCCGTGTTTGTAATAATCTGTGTGATTGTCTGGCTGCTTGTGTCAGGCTCCAGGATTGTTTTCTTTGAGGACAGTGTAATTTGTATTGGTAGATATGATATTCAAACTGTTCTAATAAAGCAAGAATATTCTCTAGTTGATGAGACAAACTATTCACCAGCGCAGCATTCAGTGGTGAAGTTATTAAGACACATGCTATTTAACCACAGCGCCCCTGGTTCGGTTCAGGTCGAGGATCTTTTATTGCATGTCCTGTCCCTTTCTCTCCACACCTACGGTGTTTCATTTGACAGCCTGAGATCTGCTTTTGTATTAATAAAAGCCAAATCCTTTTTTTGTGCATTGCAGATGATCGCCATCGAGTCAAGCTTCACTCTCTGCTTGCAGACCCCAGCTCCGATTACGTCAATGCCAACTACATAGACGTGAGTCACCCACACTCCTATTTCTTTCTCCTGCTTCGCCTCCCACTCCCTCGTCTCTGTCTATGCTTAGCCCACAGCTCCGCCATAAGAGCTCGTACCAGTCATCTTCTATTGTTGTGGTTGACCCGGTGCTTGACCAGAAGACATCTCCACATCTGAGGTTGTGTGAGCTCTCTGTTACTCAGACTGAACTCCCATTTAGTAACTACACCCACAACATATAGAAAGATTTCAATGTGTGCTAGTACATGCAGGCTTTGAGGCGAGATTTTATTGCAGAGAACCCCAGAGATCCTACAAGAGCCCATAAGCTTGGCGCGGCGGGCCTCGTGACTCACCCAAATGCTTTTTTAAGGCGACATTGCACCGTAGTTGGGCTCGGTATCACACGGATGATCCTTTCATCTACTTTCAGATATTTTGATCTCACCTACAGTTCAGCTCGAGTGAGTTTCTCGGGGAGCCTCTACAGTTCCAGCAGCAGAAATGAACTCCTGCCAGATCTCAGCAGCTTTGCATTAGGTGGACAAAACTATCTGAAGGACAGTTTGTTTTGTTCCTCCGGCTCAGGCCATGGGGTCTGCAGCTCACATTTTGTGGAGGAGTCACTTGAGAGTGACTGTGAGAAGCTCTCAACAGTCTTGCCTTTTTTTTTTTCACTGACTACTGCAGCTCTCACTCATTGCAGGGTGAGGTGATATGGTCTCTGTATGCTGTATTGCGCCCTGTGTTTTTCTTTCTTTCTTTTGTTTGCTGAACAAAAGGAAATGTAAAGTGGACAGAAGGGGCGCGATCAGCAGTGGATGCCTGACTCAGCGAATGTGGGTGGCATCGGTTAAAGCGGAACGTCAAAGCTCACAGTGCCGCACATGGCCACTTTATCCCCTTTAGTGCTCCGTGAGGGCTCCATTAGGACGAACGCTCCAAGGACCTTTGTGTCATTAACTGTGCCTTCTACAGCACCGCCTGCATGTCATGCCAAGACCCCTGGCTCACAACACTGCAGCGAAATGATTCCGAATGATTCATGGAAGACGCCAAGGTTGTAATAAATGGAACATTGCTTTTTTAAAAAGGTTAAACTGAAGAAGCTCCAGCCCTCTCTCCTCTCATTCACATGCAGTTTTACAACATTTTTTCGTTGGCACGGGGAGCAAGACGTGACATTTTTGTGTCACATCTGTAGACGTTCCCTTTGTTGCCGTCGTTTGCTGATAGGTGTAGCCTAACACAAATGTGACACCATCATCACCAGTTCTTGAAAGATTCTGTGTTCACTGTTATTAACACCCACTTTTCAGTCAGTCTGTTCTTGTTCTGGCGCTGAGGCAGCAACGCCTGTCACACTTGTGTTGGAATCAACAGCAATTAGTTTGTAATAAGATAAAGTTGGGAAGGAGCATGGGAAGTAATGGCTGGGCAGACAAATCCAAAAGCCTAATTTCTTTGAATGGCAGACAAATTCAGCTTTGGCTTAAAATTCATTGTGTCAACTGCAGAGGCCTTGATAACCCAGTTCATTTGCCCGTGTCACCTTTGAAGAATTCCAGTTTCCAACTTAGTTTGCGGAACTTTCAACGACTTAAATGGGTAGTTTTCGCCATCTGTAACTATAATATTTTACTCACCAAGTTAATTTCTGAGATCTCTGAACACCGCGACATAGCTACAGTAAAAAGTCAGATGTAGAAAACATAACTGTAAACATCCACATTTTACAGACCTATACTCTGCATCCACTTTGTCAATGTTCTGTTCAAGAAGTCATATTTTGGGTCTGCTCACTTTTGGTTTTTATCTCCAAATAAAGTGGTGAAGATCAGGGATTCTCAGGCCCATAACAAATTCTGAGGACCACCTGCCCAAACAAATGATCAAAACAAAAAATCACAAAAAAAGGAGAAAAGAATAAACTGGGCTGTAAATATCTGTTATGACAGTGTCAGCTGTAATGATAAATGTAAGATAGATGTTCTGTTTTCCGTCACCCATCCCTGCCTGCCGTTATGACTCTAAATGTAATGTATTCAGGGTAATTTTTCCTCACCACCTGCTTTGGAGATTTTACTGGCACAGGTTTGTCTCACACATCACTTTGTATGTAACTAACAGTGACAAAACATGTTTGTCTCTACCTGATGATTTTTTGTGATTGGCTAGATGATACTCAAACGTAACTGGTCATTGAAATAATGCATGAATGAGCACATTTAGATATACAAATAACTAGCTTTGTAAATTACCCAAAAAAGATTATTAATTAAATCTGACAATTTGGCAGTACCTCCGCATCCCACTTGATTGCACCCTGAGGCCCACCAGTGGACCCCGGCCCAGTGGTTGAGAACAGCAAGACCGCTTTGTCTGACTTTTTTATCAATGTAGACGTGTTCCCAGATCTCATGAAGCTGCTGAGTACATGTAGCCTACATGTATAGTCATCATAATCATATTTGATAGAAGCGACAGACAAAACCGAGTTGGTTAACTGTCAACTCAACCTAATAACCAAAAGAGAAGGAATCCTGAAGTGTGGATTCATCCAATATGAGTGACATTCCTAGAAATACTGCACTGGTCAAGTGCTGCAGAACACAGTGCACATTTTTAAGAAAGCCTTGACTTTGAGCAATTGAGAGAATGTCTTGAATCACATGTCTTTCCTGAGGCATCATCCCTACCAATGCCCTCTTTCATTGCAGATCGTGCTGAAGTGTCATCTGTGTCATTAACACCAAGGACAACTCTGTGTCATCACTGGCTTCAGATCAAAAACGTCTCTCTCTGCCTCTTTACCCAAAACTAAATATAGATGTAGCATGCTAAAGGTTGGAAGGTTCAGAGGAAATTGATACTATAGCACAAAAGTGGCCTCTGCGTAGAAACATGTGAATTTTAGTCTTTCGAACATTATTCTCTCCACAGGTCCTCAAGGCAAGCTGCTCTCTAACCGTTTCATTACCCTCTTTTCCTGGACTTTAATCACAATAACTAGCTCTTGTTTCCTCCCCTACTTTCTGTCTTTCTTTCTCTCTGTCTCTGTTTTCCGCCCTCCGTTTTCCACCTTTTGGCGTCTCTTAGATTCGGATAAACAGGGAAGTAAGTATCTTGGTTCTCTTCTCTTCCCATCCCCTCTTGCTTTTCATGCTGCCCCCTCTCGATGTCCCTGCCAGCCCTCCATGGCTTCCCTCCAACAGCAGATCTTCCTTCCATTTTCCTTTTTGAGCTTCTGAGCTTGTCCGCCATCACTTTTCCCCTGAGTTAAATTCTTTCCAAACTGAGTGCAGCAGTGTCCTCTTTAATCCATAGTCAGATGCTCACCTGGGGTTCTTGCTTTACATCAGGCTGTCTCATCAAAAACCTGGTGGTATGCCACAGAGGAGACTAGACTAGGTCAAATCAAGCGACTCGGATCACAGCAAGCAATGGAAACATATATTCATTGACAGTGAACTGAGAAAAAAACAGATAGCACAGTGCATACAAGTGCAAGAAGTATTTCAGAGACAGCTGAAGTTTTTCTTGGGGCCCATATTCATCAGGCATCTCAGGGGAGAGTGTCAAGTCAGACCATAAAGTGGAACAGCAAGATTCATTGCTGTCCTTGTGAAATAGGTGTTACTGGATGTCTGGTGACTCGGTGTCTAATTGCAGGGCTACCTGATGAGGTGTTGTGGCTGAGTAGTTAACCAATAACATGCTAGTGGTAGCACTAGCCAGTCACAAACAACAACAACAACAACAACAAAGCTAGCTCCAGGTAGCAATTTAGAAATCTTGTTAACTGTTTGAAGGTTAGACAGACAAAAAGTATCAACTGCCAGTTAGCAAGTTGGATAGCGTGTTCTGGTTAGCAAGTTATAAAACTTGTTAATTGTAAGTCAGCAAGTTAGCTTATTAGCTTCCAGTTAACAAGTTATAAAGATTATCAATTGCCAGTAAGCAGGTTAGATTGTTACCTTCTTCATAGCGAGTTAGATTGTTTATTGTAAGCAAGAAAAATTGCTCAAGTTAGTTTGTTGCCTCAGACTTAAAACTTTAACTTTTATCAATACATACATTTGACCTGAATTTAACCCATTCTAAGCATTTACTAGCAGTGGGCTTCTGTAACGTCTGGGGAGCAACTTGTGATTCAGTTTCTCGCTCAATGACAGGAAGAGCTGGGGATCAAACCATCAACCTTGTGATTAAAGGACAACCCACTCGTCCCCCTGCGCCAAAGCCCACAGCCGCCGCTTTCCAGTTAGCAAGTTGTTGAGATTGTTAACTGCCAATTAAGTTAGTTAGTTTCTTACCTTCCAGTTAGCAAGATGTAACTGTCAGTGAGCAAACTAACCAGCTCAGTCACAGAGTTTATTTGCACTAGTATCTAACAAATGACTGCAAGACACTACTTCTTTCTGCTAAAACACAGCTGTGGCTCAAAAGCCAGCTCTGTTAAGATGGTTTGCAAGTGACAGTAAATTTTGTGTTTCAACATTCACCAAAGTTAAACCATACGTGAACGCCATCAGGTGAAAATAATGGAATAAAATCGAACAAGTGTGAACATAATACAAGTGAAAGTCTTAGTTTCAAAAAATAGAATGCTGCAATAACGATATCAAGTGGATCTATATGTTTTTCATTGGGATGGCAATTGCTCTCACACAAATGACTCCACAGGAAATTAATTCTTGCAATTTTTGGCAACAAGGAAATGAAGCTACAACAGCAATAATTTTGGTCCCCCGGAATCTAAAATACAATGGTGGGTAGTTTTTAAAAAACACATTGACTTTCATTTGTGTATTTTGAAACAGATTTGGCAATAATACTGTTATCCGTATAGCCTCAGCTTGTGCTTAAGAAGCTTTTCATCCACCCACCCTTTCTCTTATTTCACTTTCCACGCAGCTGATTTTAAAAGGGCGGCTGTAAGGTTTTTGAATATGTTGATCCTACAGTTTGACTAGAAAAATTACAACAACAACAACAAGAAAAACCCAAGTGTCACAAAACCTTGATCCTGGTCATTTATTCTCAACGGAAGAACCCTTAAAACTCCCTTTATTGTCCTCCAATTCTCTCAGGGAGGATTTCTATACACATTTAACGTTTCAGCAGGAATCAACAAGTGATTCTGAGATGCATGAACAATATGAACACTTATTTTTAATTGACTTGCATACACCACAGTCGGCTTCCACAGGTTCTAGATAGTGAGCCAAATGTATCAAAGCAAAACGAGTTGTTCACCCTGTTGTTGTGATCGTATTGATAAGTTTTCCATTTCTCAAATGACTCTGCATGTTTTGTTTTGTTTTCTTATCTTTTCAATCCATTGTGAATTTACTTTGCTTGAAAAATGTGGTTACCAAGGTGACAGACAGAAAACTGGTTGGCTCGGGGGAAACTGGAAGCTCATGAGAACGAGGGTCGCTGCACTCTTTCATAGCAATGGCCATCCATCTCAACTTCCCTCTGTGGCATGACAGTTATGGAATGTAATTTGTGTGCCTGCCTGGCTGAATAATGTGTATATCAGTGTGTGTGTGTGTGTGTGTGTGTGTGTGTGTGTGGTGGGGTTTGTGTGTTTCGGAGCGTCTGTACAGTATTTTGTACAAATGTTTACCCGATACAACAGTTGGAATCACTTTACCCGTGATTGATGAGAGGACACACTAATCTTAATTCTTGGGATCTATTATGCTTGGCTGCTTTTGCATTCAGCTCACAGGGTTTGCCTGGCCAGGGCGCCACTGATAGCCTTCCACACCGTGCACACTGTATCATAACTGCACGATTGCCAAGCTGAGTAGAGGAGACATATCAGTCAGTGTCACTAAGGTAGAATTACTCCCGGAGCCACAGATCCCTCACTTGTCAATCTACCTTTGATCAGCAGTCCTGGCTGCATGCAAAGCACCGCACACCAGACCGCCTTTGAAACATAGCTCCCTCACTCTGCATGTAATGACCTGGCTCACAGACTGACAGACACAACTTGAATCAATGCCCATCTCTCTCTGCATTATAATTCAAGTGTTATCCTCCACCCAAACTCAGAGCCTAAACAGTGGAAAGAATTTTGGACGGTCAAATGTGCTAATGTATTTTAAGTATCAGCCGGATGATGGCACGGCCGCTGAAATATCAGAAGCAGTCAGAAGCAGAGCAGAAATTATAGTGGAGCACTGACATCAAACCCAGCGCTGAGTTGAATAAGAGATGGCGAATGTAGCTGAAAATGGAGAAAGAGAATGGATGGGAGGGGTGAAATGAAAGTTAGAGGTCCCT
>NW_022280044.1:5688430-5859434 GCF_004355925.1 Anarrhichthys ocellatus | reverse complement strand
TCTCTCTCTCTCTCTCTCTCTCTCTCTCTCTCTCTCTCTCTCTCTCTTTCACATTTTGCTCACAAAGTCTTTCTGCATACATGAGATGCACTCTTGCAGAGGTGTAAAGAGTGCCACAATGTGCAAGTAGGAGCATTGAAAGAAATTTTACTTTTACTCAAACGAACAAAATGTTAAAGTTTCTTTAATTTGTTAAATAAAATACTGCTCATTGTTTTGATTAAACAAACAACCACAAAAAAGCCATACATTTTACACATTTACTAGTTACCGTTTCCAAAAATACTGCTTAAAAAGCCTAAAACTGTTCGCATTTTCAGTATGTTTCATTTCATTCTATTAAAATATTACAAAATATAACCAACAGAACAATATACAATGCACAAAGACAGAGTGGACAGTAGGTATAAATCTGTAAATTAGCATGATGTTATGCATGAAACTAGTTTAATTTCCTGTTCTCCTGTCCTGTCAAAGTTCATGACTGTTGTTAACTATGCTACTCTACAGAGTTAAGTGCCCCACTTACTGCAAGCTGTCACAGATACAGCATATTATATAGTACAGTTAATATTCTTTCAGGCATACTTTTTTTCTGAAATTCTACTACCACACAGTAAGTATATTGTCTGCACAGGTGGTGTTGCATGGGCAGATCGTCTGTGTCGGGATGTACAGTATGAAGTATAGGTCACCCTTGTTGTGGTAGTCTTTAGGGCCCAACACACGATCACTGTAGTTAAACACGTAAAAACAGTAAAAGCGTAAAACTACACACGTTAGAAGCTAAACCTATCTGTTCCGTCAAACACGCGAGAGATGTACGTGATGGAGACAGTATTTCTGCAGGTTAGTTAGTGTTTTCTCCAGCAGCAATTTTAATCCCACACAGTGCTGGTAGTTGGTTACTGTAGCTAGCAAACTCAGTCAATAACAGACAGTCTACCGTTACCTGTGGACATATTCTCTGCTGTCCTTACCTAATTGTATCGTCCTGCTTTTGTCCACTAACATGATATCGAGTTTGCCATCTACCTGATTCCGTGTGAACACAACATTAGTCGACTTAGAGTTTCTTTGGTCGAGGACAGCTCCACAAAGCACAGTGTGTTATAGACGGCATAATTAATTGCAATTCATTACCTTCACTCTTAGACACATGAGGCGTGCCTGCACGTACACTGACATACACACACAGCGCCATCATACAGTAGGCTACATACACTGCATCATTAAAGCTGCCACTTGCCCCTCACACTACTGTCACCTCAGGTTTAGGTTGATTTGTTGTATTTCAGATGAGTCTTAAGGCAGCTGCGCTTGTGCAGCAGGCAGCAGGTGCTCTGGGCCAAGTCTCTATTATGTCCAGAGATGAGGAAGAGGCAGGATGTGGGTGAGGGGGAGGCGGACGAGGAGGAGAAATGCCAAGCACACTCTGAAAGCCCGAGTCCAAAGCGGCAGCATGTTGTGCTACGCATACAGATTCACCCAGCCGCTGGGATCACATGTCATCCGCCTCTCAGCTGACTACCCTGCCCTCTGGCGACGCATTAGTGGGCTTCTCCTGCCGCTACTGCTGAAAAATGAACATGCGATATCACTAATCCACATAGAAACCAACACAGTGATTGCTGACAAGGGAGGGCGCTGTGAATAACACCGTGAAGAGGAGGGAAAGCAGCGGTTAAAGTAGCTGCCCACGTGTTACCATTAAAACGTACACAGGGTGGCGTCAACTCAATTAGGGTCAACTACAGTAAAGACCAGTATCTGGCTCTGCACATGCCCTGTTTGTTTGTTTTCACAGGCAAGTAAGGTGTTTTCTCCTCCTTCTTTATTGTATTTCTTGGCCTTCGCAGGTCTTTGCCCTGGAGCATGTAGTCAAGTGCATACCTTTTGATTGATCTTAGCCAGGTGGAAGAAAAAGCAGTGAAAACAAGCACTACTGTTTTCACTGCTGTGCTACTGTACTAACCCTACTGTTTGTTTATCTGTGGAGACAAACATCTTCTGTAGGACTTAGTGTCACTTTCCTTTTCTTTTTTAATTCTTTTCATTCCAGTCAGATTGTGACACATTCGTCCATGCCTTTGCCATCGACAGGCTGGATTAAAGCAATGCTCCTTTTGCTAGACTTCCTGCAAAGCCATTTAACGGCTTCCGCTCTTTCCAATTATAACTTAGCTAGCACCCAAACATTACATCAGATCACTCAGATTCTCAAACATCTCTACTGGCAACCTGTTTACCGCAGAGTTGGCTTTAAAGGATGAGGCTGGTTTTACTTATTTATTGTCAGAAAATCCTATGAAAGATGCTTGGTGAAATTGTATCAGAACTGGAGAATATTTATTCATTGAACGAGAGCAAAGAACAACACTGAAGTCTTTTCTCAATGGAAAATATTTTTTTCCCTCTTTTTTCGACTCGCTTCGGTAATAAAACTGATTGAGAGATGGTTCAACTGATCACCTGCTTCGTATTTTTGGAAAGGGCCTTTCTTTTTCCAGATTAGGAAATCTCCGCTAAACATGAAACGCATCTTTGAATTTGCTTCCGTTGAAATGATTTGGAGGCAAAGTCAATATTAGTGAAATTGCCCCCCCGCTCAGCCTGAAAAAGGATGTGATGTCATAGTTTCAATGTGGGTCATAAACATAGCTATCAGTACAAGTAGCACATCTCTTTTTTTGAGATTGTGCTTTATATATATACGCACACACACACACAGCTGAGATATGATATTCTACCTGCATATATAAAGGATTATAAGGTGCAGTCAACCAGGTCAGTTACAAGAGACAAGATAATATTCCTATTAAACAAAGTGCGTGGGTGAAATGAATAGACATCTTGCTCACTAAAAACGGTGTAGTGTGTTTGGCAGAGGAGGCGGTATGAGGGAGGGCCTTGTGATATTATCAACGCCAGAGTGTAATTAAATCAATGAAAGTGTCATCTTCTCCAGGGGGGCTGTGATTTGTGCCTGCCACTGGTGCCCAGGAAAGGCAATGCAGGCGCTTGTTTGCACAATAGCTGAGGATTTGTGGGTGTATTGAAATGACATTTCTCTGTAGTATTAGGAGAACACAGAGCGGGCAATAGTTCACGAATGACACATTGTTACTCTATTTCCTGGCATGGAATACACAGCGCCTCTACATTGATGGTTATTGCTACTATTTTCTCTGACTTATGGCTCATCCTTCTGCCCTCTTTATCCTTCTCTCTTTCTCTTCCTCCTCCTTGTCTTCTCACTTCTCCCCCCCCCCCCCCCCACTTCTATACATCGACTGTATATCTCCTCCTCTACAGGCCCCAAGCAGGAGATGATCTATGACTTCTGGCGGATGGTTTGGCAGGAGAACTGCTTCAGTATTGTCATGATCACCAAGCTGGTGGAAGTGGGCAGGGTGAGTTCCCCTTCCCTTTGTCCTGTGACCTCTCCAGCCACCTGTGAAGATGGATGGAGGGAATATATTCCGGGAGCTCGCTATATATCAGAAGAGCTGCTGCGCTCCATGTTGTGAGGGGAAATGGCTGCTGCTGTCTGGTTATGAGTGATCACCTTTTTGCTTTGGTGGCTGTGCTCCAAGGTCAAAGCTTTGATGTATATGAAGGAACTTTGTGGCCTCTGTTCTCATAAATATTCATGTCTGTGGTGAATACAGTAGCCTACTGTTATAGCATTCCAAATAAATATGACGAAGTGTAGATTTTTAGCTTTCACTGAACATACCATTCAGTCTTCGATGCTCTGGAGAGGGTTGCACCAGCTATTTGAAAAGCATTCGTTTGTCTGTACAGTCCTTCCTGAGTTCTTAGCAAGTGCTTGCAATTTTTTTTAAATAACAAGTGCTGTACTATAACCATTACCCTGAGCGTTAGGGGTGTCTTAGCTGACACAGATTTTATCGATGTGTGATTTGGTTGCTTAGAAACATCTTCTCCAGGCTTTATGTAGGTGAGAAAAATAATCAAAAAATGAGTCCACAGCCTGAAGTAGTAGAGCATGTTGACACCACGCAACCAGCAGTCGAACAAAATGTCGATGCCACAAAACACACTGCATCGACGTAAATATGAAGTAGCCATTCACTTAAAAACGTAAAAGTGCAGGTTTCCAATGCTGTCTGGTTGGGGACAGGGAGAAGAAAGTAACACCATCACTGACAGTATAAGTTCTATCTCCAAGAGTGGGAAAGGCCTCTAGAAATCAGATAAAAAAAATTACAAATATTTAGCAAAGGTCACAACCGGATTAGAGCATTGCAATGTTTCTGCTTGTTGAAATCTCAGCGTCTAGCAGCGTGAATGTTTGTTTTCGAGAACAATCAGCTGTAGTATGTGCGTGAAGCTCTCTGAACTTAAGCTTTCTGTTGTTTATCCAGATGAAGTGCTGTAAGTATTGGCCTGATGACACTGAGCTCTACGGTGACATTAAAGTAACGCTACTTAAGACAGAAACACTGGCTGAGTACACTGTGCGCACCTTCGCTATGGAAAGGGTGAGTCATGCTCTCACTCTCTGTGTAGCCTCTTGAGTCCAATACTAATCCATTTCTCATTCAGCTTCAGGTTTGTTTAATTGGCTTCTATTTATTTCCCTTATGCTAAAAGCATCTCATTGGATTTGCCTGATGTCTTTTTTAGAGAGGTTACCCTGCCAAACATGAAGTGTGCCAGTTCCACTTCACCTCCTGGCCTGAGCACGGGGTGCCGTACCACGCTACCGGACTGCTGGCTTTCCTGCGCCGGGTCAAGGCCTCGACACCTCCTGACGGAGGGCCTGTGGTGGTCCACTGCAGGTAACTCATCATGATAATGACCTAAACACTCTAGCAGGTATACGGGCTTCAAATAATTCCAGCCGCAGGTATTCTTCTACTCTTAAATTATATCTTTCTTTGATTGCACTCTTAATTCGCTCTGCTTATTCCTGCTTCAGTTTGTTCTCATCTACATTTTCCAGAATATCTTCCATCCCCTTGGTGGTGTATATGTGTAGGTAGAGAGCACACAGGTGATAGAAACAGATACCAAAAATGAAAAAAGACAGGGTGTTGTGTTTGAAACATAACCAGCAAGACATTCACAAAGACGTAGGCAGTTGGATTGTTGACAATCAAGGATAATGTCAGCCTTTTCAGTGAAGGGTTTTTAGTTCTCTGTTGGATATTGGCATCCACTTCTTAATATGTGCATTTTAAGTTTTTGCATTAAAAAAAATTGCATTGGTTGAGGTGTACAATTTGTCCTCTAGGAGATGTATTGGAAACAGAGTTTTCTGACATGCCTTGTCAGACTACTGCCTCTGTTTCTTCTATTGCAGACAAAGCACACACAAAAAGTAAAATAAGGAATAAAAAAAAGTGAGAGTGTCTGTGGTAAACTCAACCTCAAATGTCCCTGGTTGAAGTCCAGAGGGGGTCCTTGAAAAACAAAAACAAAAATCTAATTTTTAGTTTGTTGCAATTGTGATATGACCGCCTAACCTTTTGATTGGATGAAGTGCATTATACAACGACGTCGAGGCCGTTGCTTGTATAATTGTTTTTTGGTTTCAATGAAGTCTGTTTGACGACACTTTGCAGCAGTGGTTGTATTCATTCAATCACAGAAGGTAGAGTGTGCGATTGATTTGCAGTCTAATATTGCTCATATTAAAGTGCAGCACATCCTCAGTCAACAGGATTTGATGTCCCTGCGTGGGGCATCGTAGTGCTGATGATGCAGGATGACAGTCAAACGTTACCTGTCGGTCTGTATGATGTCTTACAGCTGTTGGTTTTGTTTGTAAGTGTGAACATTAACCGCACCAGAACTAAAAAGGAAAGAATTTGACTTTTTTTTTTCTTCTTCGGTCACGACCAAATAATCCAAAACTTCATGTGTGACAGCTCCCTAATTCAATCATTTAAAAAACAAACCAGGGGGGTGGGGGAAGCAGGAGTAAACACAAACGGCTTTTGAAATGCTGTGATGCACTTCACATTGCTTAAAAATGTTTCTATGTGAAACTAAACCAAAGACAACGCATTAGGTTTACCAACTTATCGGCTGATTTAGACCGGAGTAAATGAACTATAGGTTTAAAAACGGCGTAGAGACACACCTGTTAAGATTGTCTCGGTGCGTTTTTTTTAAGTCTGAGTTGGGTTGACAGCTTTCACTCCAGCCTAAATGAACCAAAGTGACTTCCTTTGTGTTGAACCAAACAGATTATGAATGAAAATGAACTTCTCACTCTTCAATTAAAAGGTTTTACACTTTCAAATTTAGACCATAATGTTCACTGTATTTGCTTTCTTTTTTTCCATAACAAAGACCCACATTATATTTGAGTTTGAGTATCTCAATCATCGTTAAAAGGCTCCCCGCTGAGACTTTTCCATTTCAGTGGTGAATTCAGGCTTGTCGATCCTTCTCCTCTCTCCTCTCTCCTCTGCACCAGTATGGGGGCAGGCAGGACCGGCTGCTACATTGTGCTGGATGTCATGCTGGATATGGCTGAGTGTGAAGGAGTGGTGGACATCTACAACTGCGTCAAGACTCTCTGCTCCCGACGCATCAACATGATCCAGACCGAAGTGAGTGGGAGGGCAGGAAGGTGATAAGAGTGGCTGACACTGATAACCAGAAGCTCACAGGTTTAATCTTCACACTACAGAACTGCTGGTTAGCCCTCTTTTTGCATCGCTATTGCTTATTATTTATTATAAATGTTTGCAATGGAATCTTTTCTGGCTGGAAAAGCCTCTGAAACAGCATTCCTACAACCATTGGCAGTGGTAGAGAAAGTATTTCTTGACACAATGTAAAAATACTTTATAAGTATATAAGTTAGACTTAAAAATGAAAGTGCAAATATTCATCATGATTTTTACTTCTGATGATACTTCTTTAAAGACAAGTATGCACTCATATAAGATAGTCACTTTAATTGTGTTATTAAACACGCACTTGTTTAGAATAGTTGTTCTGTTCAAAGTCTACTGAATTTTAACTCACAATCTTTAAATATACAAACCAGAACAAAATGCAGTAATTAATAGAGTAAAACTTGTTAAAGTTGGAAAATTGCCAATTCTGGAAGTGGAGACAATACAGTAAATACCAAAACATACAGTAGGTATTTATCCTCCTTTTAATTTGATCTTTTCACCTTTCAGCTGGAGCTCGTCTACCAGCTACATAAATTTTTCCGCAATTACTGAACACATTAAAAATGATAAATAAGTTGGGAGAGGGACAGTTTTATGCCTGTAATTTTGAACGTATCCTCGGCTCTTTGATCGTTTGCTTGGTTGGATGTCAAAACAAATGTCCTAGTTTCCTCGTTAATTGCACAGCTCATGACGATATTTAACTGTTGTGTGTGGGCAGTGGTGCTGCTCCTCTGATGTGTGTTTTCTGCACTTTTTACCCCCATTTATAGACACATTTCTGCATTGGAACAATGCCAACGAGTGGGCACGGCGACTATTAGTCAACATTCACAGCAGTGATTAAATTCTCCATTGTTCCTCACAAGTGGGCAATTAACAGGATGCTCATAAGTGCAGTGGGGGTTTTGTGTGACTTTGTACATTTGTGAATGTTTTCCCCCTGCTGTCCGTCTCTCAGGAGCAGTATGTGTTCATCCATGATGCCATTCTGGAGGCCTGTCTGTGTGGAGAGACTGGCATCCCGGTTAATGAGTTTGTCCTAACCTATAAGGAGATGTTAAAGGTTGACTCTCAGAGCAACACCTCGCAGCTCAGAGAGGAGTTTCAGGTAATACACAGAAATGCACAACTTGTACTTAAATATGCTATTTTTTGATTGAACACACACAACCTAAAAGCTTGAATCCCCAAGTTTCTGTTCCTCAACAGTGGAATAAAGTCAATTTTGAAACTAAAGATCATTCCATTCTGGCTATATGGAGGAGCTTAATGTCTGTTTATACATAGAATTGCTTGGTTTCTCCCCATAAATTATGATACATAGCCTATTTTGGTTAATTCTGGCCCTTTGCTACTTGTTGTCCCGCCCCCCTTTCCAGTACATTGATCCTATCTATCTAATAAAAGGTCGAAAAAATCTCGTGCTTTCAATCAATCTCCTTAGTTTGCCTGAATAAATCACCTTCTAGACTACGTAGCACTATTCAAATTTACGGGAGCATCATAGCAGCATGTTGGTGATATTTTCAAAATCAAAGAATACATTTATTAGTCAGAGAAGAACGTAGCACAATAAGAGCGTGATTGATTTTGAGTTTATGAACGATTCTCTAAAATTAGCTGAGGGAGGCACATAGAAACAGTTGTCTCTCTCTCGTTGACTGTTCCTGATCTTCTCTGTCATTCCCCTTAAATCTGGGGAATGCTACAATGGGGAAAGTGGAATTAGACCGGAAAGTTATATTTACAACCACGACAGGCAGGTGGACTAAGAAACCGTGTCTGTCGCACGGTTTCAGCACACACACACACACACACACACACACACAACAAAAAGTGCAGCCCAATATTCTGAAACAACAGCTAAGCAATAGTCACATGAATCTCAACCAATATTTTGTGTTTTTTACTGTTTACTGTCTTGAGATATAAAAAGAACAAAACAGGATTTGACAGCCAATAGACGTTAGACAAGACTTGACTAATCCGATTTGACTACGTGAAGTCCTAGTCATGGACTAACAGTTGAACTGAATTGTTCAAACCACAAAAACATCCAGAGTTGTGCTTGTAGTGACATCCTCACAGCTTAATTCAACTTTCACACAGTGCGCAAAGTTGCCAGTTTAGTAGGTACACCCAGCTAAAAGTTCAACTTTGATGTTGCCATCTTAATGCGCAAAGCTACATACATGTCAGAATATATGTGTGAACAGGCTGCAGCATATCGCCAAATGTCCCAGACCTCACTCTGATGCTGTTACATTATCTGCACAAGCCTTGGCTTGACTTTTTTTTTCTTCTTATTTTTCAGTGTATGTCCTCTTCGCGAGAGCTTTTACATTTGCCCTTCTGAACACAGTTTGTCTTGAAATGCGGGTCTTTCGTGAGAAATATGCCCAGGTTGTTAAAAATAAATGACTAGTCAGCATGAGAGTGATGGCCACCAAGGCTGCTTTCCTAATCAGTATACATTAAACATAAAAAGACCTTTTGCTCAGCAGAAAAGTTTTAGATCGCAAATAAGAAAGTGTAATTGTCTTTTATGTAACGGTATTGCCTTGTCCAGTTAATACCAGTTATAATTATGTTATTGATTGGTGACCTTTGCCCAGAATAATTAGAATTGTTCCTTTCCCTATGCAGCACAATTACCCTCTCTCAGCGCTGCTCGTATACGTTGTACAATGAGACAGCCTCTCGTAATTGGGACCTGTAGTCGAGATGCAATATTCCAGTTATGAGCTTGAATGTTCTATTCATGTTGTCTAAACCAATGGGGAGTCATTCACAATATGAAGCAAGTTAGATAATCAGTTCATTTCAATTTCCATTGCCCCATAATATGCTTATTCATAATGTATGAGATTGTGCAAAATGTGTTTTTATCCATTAAGCCTTGTGGGGATTTTAACTGATAATGAATGTGTTTTAAAGTTTCCCGGAGATGATTGGAGATAGTTGTGCCTGTCAAGTATTGACAGTCAGGCTGAATATTTCCTTTGCCTCTGTCCATCTCTCTTTGATCCTATTTCTGTTCCGCTGCGTCTGTCTCTTCTTATCACAATCTTTATTTTCTGTCGTTATCTCTGCATCTAGAATCCGAACACATTGTCGCACACGCCAACCTTTTTAATTATCTTCTCTGCACACTCTCTTTGCCTTCACTCCTCCTTCCGCAGACTCTGAACTCGGTGACCCCTCACCTGGATGTGGAGGAGTGCAGCATTTCTCTGATGCCGAGGAACCGCGAGAAGAACCGCAGCATGGACGTCCTGCCGCCGGACCGCTCCCTGGCCTTCCTCGTCACCAGCGAGGGAGAAAGCAGCAACTACATCAACGCAGCGCTCGCAGACAGCTTCCTCCGGCCCGCCGCCTTCGTTGTGACGCCGCACCCGCTGCCCAGCACCACCACTGACTTCTGGAGGCTCCTGTACGACTACGGCTGCACCTCGGTGGTGATGCTAAACCAGCTCAACCAGTCCAACTCTGCCTGGGTAAGAGGGGAGAGGCTAATAAACCAGTTAGAGATTCATTTGTCAACACGTATTTTAGAAGTAGAAGTCATTTTATTATTAACTTTTATCTTATCAGCTTCCCACTTGTAATTTAGCCATGGGTAACTTTGAAAACCTCTATGTGTGACATTATCTGCATCACAGCTGGATTTGATTAGGATTTTGTGATCAGTGTTGTTTACTAACACTCAAATAAAACAGAATTCACCACAGTGCAATATAAGAGTGTTTCCGAACATTTTCTTCTAAATGGCCCCGTTTTTAAGGATCCACAATTCTCATGAATCATTATTTGTTTTCATTATCATAGAGAACTGTTAGATTCCAAGCCGTTTTCATTTATTCTCACTTCTTCTTATTTATTCAGCTTACTGATGTTTAACTTTGGCTGCCAGAGCAGCTCTTCCTCTGCGAAATGTACTCCCATGTATTACCTAAAGAAGATATGTGGAGTGTAGAGTGTCAGAGCCAATTTCCCTTCAGTTCCAAACACTGTAAGGCAAGCAGTAAGCTGAAAACCAGAGCAGAGGTATAAAGACAAAAAGCAATGTAAAAGCCAAAAAGCTGTCAGGCTGTCTCCTAAGTCCTGTCCACTTAGCCAGCAGTCTCTCCTGCAAAGAGCAATTCCTCCTGACTGAGGAATCAAAAAAACAGCCTTCGAAGTCTGGATATTTTCAACAATGAAGAGCTCTGTAATTGCTGTGTAGAAGGCAAAATACACCTGTATCCCTGCTCGTCCACCTCAGTCTGACTGGGACCTTATTGAGCTGCATTTGCCAATGAATGTGGAGAAAAAAATAGATAATCATGGGACACTGGAATAATCAGTCATTTAATAAAGTTAAATTAGAGTTTAGTTGATTAAAAGTCAATAAATATTAATCGTAGTACCATCACAGTCTGTTCTTATGATCCTGTGTAGCTGATAAATGATAATTATTAAGTCCTGCAGTTACAGTTTTGTCGCATTCACATTATATGAGGTTCTGAATTAACGTAAGACTTCCGGGGCTGTATTCACAAAGGCGCTTATCTTACAACCAGGAGTCCTCCTAAATGGCACTAAAGAGTTTCCTCTTTAGACATATTCACAAAGCTGCTGAGAGACACTTTTCGTAAAGAACAAAGAGAACTCCTTAGCTAAGAGAAGGGGCCGAGTTGACCGATTTCCTATGGATGACATCATGTTTCATGAATGAACCCACTCGCGATGTCTTTGATTGACATTACACTTACATTAATACACAGGAGCATGAATAAATAATTCATTTAAATTAGAGATAGACAGACAAGACATGTAGCATGTGATATGTTTCAGCAACAAATCATAATACTTTGCACACTTTTTCTTTATAGTCTCATTTTTACTTTTCTTGATTTCATGAATTGTATCTTGTTCTTTTTCTTTAATCTCATTATGACTTACTTCAATTATTGTCCCTGTCACAATCATGCCCATAGAGCACAGTGAATTTAATTAATTCCACACATCAAAGTATGAACCAGATGTACTTGATATGAAACCAGCTTTTATTACAGTTGGGGATTATTCAATGTGCACTTCTTGTTAAACATATTGGGGTTAAACTTGATGAATAGTTTTGACAGACAGCTGAGATTTCTCAGCGCTTAAAACTATATTATTTCCAGTGTCCAAGTAGCGGAGTACAAACTGTCACCTCTGGTGTTATTGGATTTTGTTCCACTTGTTGCTTAGCCGATTGAGTACTTAATAAATGTTTGGTATCATTGTATATTCATAAAATACTGACACAAAGTAGTTTTCTGAATTTCGTCCGCACTACTTTTTATCACAGGTAAAGTCCTGCTTATTTCATTTTAAACTCATAGTTACCCATGACGTTTTATATTACCATTTCCCGTGTCGTGACAACATGCCATCCATATCGCCCTTTCCGTCAGATAAGACGTGAAAGGGGACACACAGCAAAGGGAGGATGGGTCATCACATGTCTGGCCTTTCAACTGATGCTCTGCCACAAAGCTTCAATCCAGCATTCACGCCGTCCATCTAATTTACACGGGCTGTCATGGAATTAACACATTCTTATCGTTTCCCCACATGTTTGCTCGTGCGTGGGTTTGTTCTGCCGTCTCCCTATCGCCGCTCTGTCACCGTGTCATGTTGGATTCCTGCTCAACATTTCCACCAATGCCTGTCAGCTGCAACCTGTCCCTCTTCCTCTGTCACTCTTTTTCTTCATCTCCCTTCCTGTCTCTCGCTGCCAGTGGATTAACAGTTCACTCCCCAACACACACACACACACTCGCACTCTGTTTGCCCTGCTGAGTTGGAGCTGCCTGTCTCCTGGCTGAATGTATAAATGTGTATCTCCCCCCCTGTCCAATGTCACCTGTTAATACCCTTATGTCATTGTGAAATGCCATTAGCACTTCCTACTCCAGGGGTACCCTCAACCCCAAAGTCTCTGCAGAACTCGTCAGCGTGTCAACACAGCTCCCTTGTGTGTTTTTTCCTCCACCATTGGGGTTTGGGGGGGGGGGCAGCGGTGATGGGAGACCTTGGTTTTTGCGCGTGCCAACCTCTCGGCTAACTTCCTGTTTATCCCTCCCAGGCTTAGCCAAGGTCTCCTTCTCCATTAATTTATAATGTGCTAATGGTAATGATTTTCACTCATGAATAATTCAAGCTAGGTGAACGCGGCTTATGTGAGGGATTGTTCCTGGCGACGAGCGGGTGGTTTTTTTGCTCATTTAATTTACGGTTGCTATTTGTAGATAATCATTGTCATTTAGGCTAATTGTCTCTGCTGTCAATACTCAGGTGTCTTGTTACTGGGCCTCACCATCACTGGCTGCTGACATAATGATTTGTACTGCCTCAAGCAAGTGTGGGCTAATGACCTGTTACATCCTCTCCTCTCCTCTCGTCTTGTCTCCTCGCAGCCTTGTCTGCAGTATTGGCCCGAGCCGGGGTTGCAGCAGTTTGGGCCGATGACGGTGGAGCTTCTGTCCAGGACAGCCGACGATGACGTGATCATCCGTCTCTTCCGGGTTCAGAACATCACTCGGGTAAGTGGATCCACGACAAGAGGATGATTTATAGACCCGATTAGTGTAGTGTAAATCAGAGCCGCCGCTTGTAAAAATACATGCCAATAAACTAAATGTTTGCGATCTAAAAAAAGAATGTAAGAGGCGTGAAGAGGGTTAGAGCCACACCTGGAACATGTACTGTATGTTTCCATTGACTTTGTATGCAATCATGTTGCCTCTGAATCTGCAACTGATAATTTCACTCATTACTCTGGACAATCATGTTCTGTGATCATTTCAGCTTCATAGCTGACAAAACACAGTATCTGGACAGATAACATCATGCTAACACCAAACACAGAGGCAGCCATGTGGGAAAGACTTTTCTCGTCAGCCTTTTAATTATAATTACAAGTGCGAGATATGGGGAATTTCAGTCTACAATATGTGCCACATGGCAAAAAGAATTGTGTGAACAAACCAGTGCCAAAAAGACTACAAAGCCACTATATTCAGAACATACAACAGTTTTGCTAATACAATTGATGTAGTTAATTAAGCATTGGCAAGCTTGAGTTGTGAAAAGCCTTACAGCGGGTGGTGTGCACCAAAAAGCGTGACAGTCTTGAGTGTCAAGTAGAATGTTAATTGTAGAGTTTCACAGTACTGTAAATATAACATAATACTGAATGTCCAGCGAAACATTTGCAGTATTTTCTTGACTGAACTCAACCGAGCTCTTGATGACAGCAGTGCACGGTGAGAGGCTGAACCATACGTCAAGTTTACTAAGTTTTCCTCATGAAACCTGTTTATTTTCTAAAAGTCTCCACCCTATTTCCCCTGAATTCATTTAATGAAAGCATGTCATTTCCTTTATGTCGCTGTCTTCACAGCACAAACAAGTGTAAACTCTGAATGACTCTAAGTTGCCTTCGGTATGTCAGTTTGACAGAGTTAATGGCAGAATTGCTGTTGAAATGTTTCATTTTCTTATCAGACGACATGTTTTTGCTTTAATGATGGATATGTGCAGAAACACCTGCTCAAATGTTCCCTCAGCAAAGACCCAGCTCAAGCTCTGCATTGATGTAGGCGGCATCGTCCTGGCACTCAATCAATGCATTTATTTTTAAGAGGGTTAATGAAGCCTGATACTAATATAACGATTCAGAACGGTGACCTAGGTCCCAGTGGTCGGAATGATTTGCAGCATAATAATCATACTCTCAGAAAAGCAACTGTATCAACAGTATGGTGATGCTATTATCCACATATACACAGAACTTCTGTTATAAACCTCCATGGTATTACTGTCTACAATTACTAAAGCAAGTTTCTTGATTTTAACCATATTCAGTATTTCAGTATGTTTTTGTTGTGTTGTTGAATGTGTTCGTGGGTTGTGAGTCTGTGTGTGTAAACGCATGTCTGGGTGTTGTCTGAGTAATGTAGCTTAGCTCCAGTTTCCACTTTACACTGTCGGAGCAGTTCCAGCTCCCGTCCTTTGACCTCAGTAGGTGCTCAGCAGTCTCCTGTAGATGCTTCATGCAGCTAGTTGAGCACACGTGTCCTTGTTGTTGAAGCTTCCTTTTAGTTGACAAACCCTCCTCTTGCGCCACCTTACCTGACCCTTAAGCTTGCCTAAACCTCCCCTGTCAGTACCCCCGGCACCTTTCCACTCTTACCCAGCCCCTCCAATATCTTGACACCTTGTCAGAAACTGTTCCCACGTGGCTCTCTGCAGGATCCCGAGGAGACAGGCACCACAGAGCGAGACACCGATAGGCTCTGTCCCAAGAAGGTATACTCTACGAATTGTCCAGTAGATACAGCAAAGGTGCTAAGGGTAGCGTGCTTGCCAAGCAATAATGTACTGTGAAAACTGGGTGTATGAAGCGTAACAAAGGACACCATTGTTGAGATGAATAATAGCTTCTCAATAACACCAGTGGGTCTGTTAGTGCTTGTGTTCCTCCAAATGAAAGGTACCCTGTGGAGTTTTTGACCACTTTTAATGCTATCCAACAGGGTAGTACTTTTGTTTGTGTCTTGTGTGTGTGCACCAGGACACACATGTACGCTATTCTGTGCTTAGAAACTTAGCAGCATGTCACCCAAGGTAGGAACAAAGAAGACTGCTAGCTGCTGTAAACATGGCTGTAAACAGTTCAGGAAAGAGTAGAAGGGAGGCATTCAGCTACAGTCATTGACACTTCATTCAAAATGCAGTGGTGATACTTTTGATGGCATGGTCTTGGTTTACATTCATTTCAATAATGTCTCACTTTAATGTGGTAGGTTACGGCACACTGCAACTTTAACAGCCAATTAGAAGTAAAGAACTGGAGCTGAGTGGAACTCAAGCAGGTTTGAAGCGTTGACAGAATCCTCTCTGGCTGAACACCAGATAAATGTTTGAATGAGTTTGTAATGTGTTGTTAAGCGTGTGTGTTGGGTTTAATGCATATATGTCTTATATTAAAAAAAAAAAAAACTCTTCTCACTTCTTCATCCCTCTCCAAAACCCTTGCTCTCTAAAGATTCAAGAAGGCCAGCTTGTGGTGCGTCACTTCCAGTTCCTGCGCTGGTCCCCGTACCGTGACGTGCCCGACTCCAAGAAAGCCTTCCTCAGCCTCTTGGCTCAGGTTCACAACTGGCAAATGGAGTGTGGAGAGGGACGCACCATCGTCCACTGTCTGTGAGTAATCTTACATACATCTGCACCATACATGTGTGTGTTTTGAGACTTAATCTGCACTCTATGGTCATGTGAGGTTGATGTGACATTCAAAACTATTTGAGCAAACTCTGGAGTGTTTACCTCCTTGGTGCAGTTTGTTTGGGTTAGCGAGAACGCCGGATTCAAACTCTGTTGTGGACTAAACACATCAGAGTTTTGCCTTCGTTAACGCAAACTGGACCAGTTGGAGAATTGAAACAATGTCATTCCTGCATTGGCTCAATTCAAGAACCGGACCTTTAGGTGTCAACCCACCCTCTGACTCTCCATTAATGGCTGGACAACATTCATATTATTCACCTAACTACAGTAATTAAAGACTTGCCATTGTCACACTTAATGGTCATTTCCCCTCTGTGGCTCGAGGTAATGAGTGTAATGTAGTGTAATGAGACTTAATGTAATGAGACTTAATAAAGTATACAAACGTTCTAAGCCATGGTGTCTTTACATTAGCTGCTTGAGCGCGGGCGCCTGCTTTCCATTAGATCTGTCTCTCATCTCCTTGTCAGGCCCCTTTGATCTCTGGAGGTCAGACTGCATGTTAGACGTCTCAAATCTGATTAAGTGTACCGCTTCTGTATTTCAATGAGAACTTTGCTCAGATATTCATCTTAAAAGTCTGCCAGTTGGCCTTTTTCTGACAGCATGCGTGATCTGTGCTCAGTCAAACTGTGACATTTCACTCTGTGCCACCCCCTCTGAGAGGCTGTCTGGGCTGCTTTTCCACATCTTTATTAGGTCACTCATGTCTTTATGCTTCTATTCTGTGTGTTTGTGTCTGCGTCTTTGTTCGTTCTTTTCTGGAGCAGGAATGGCGGCGGTCGAAGCGGCACCTTCTGTGCCAGCACCATGATCCTGGAAATGATTCGTCACCACAGCATGGTGGACGTGTTCTTTGCTGCCAAAACGCTGCGCAACTCTAAGCCAAACATGGTGGAGACAATGGTGAGCAAGCAGGGATCATTATCTCTCTTTACAGCAACATATTATATCATACTGTGTTGCTGCCTCAGCCAGGGATTTCAGTGAAGTGGAAAACTGCTCTGCAGGAAGGCAGAGAAATTAAAAGAGCCTCTTTTCCATAAATATATCAAATGTTTGACTAATTTGTTGACTATATTTGTAGATATGTCTATTTAGAAATACATGGGAAAATCCACAGTAAAAGTGTGCGTAATAGGTTTTGAATGGTAACATAATTGTAGATGGAGCATAATGCATACAAATTAAAGGAAAGCAATGGGGCGCAAATTGAGAAGTCTTAAAAGGAATAGTTAGAGATTTTGGGAAATACATTTACTTACTTACTACCACTTGTGTATTTGTCTGCTGAATATGAAACTACAGCCAGGTAGGTAATGGTTAGTTGAGCCTCGCGCAAAGACTGTAAGCAGGGGGAAACAGCTTGCACAGCTTTGACCAAAAGTAACTACATCTGCCACCAGGACCCTCTAAAGCTCACTTATTAGCATATTGTATCTCGTTTATTAAATCTCTACAAAGAAACGTATCATAAACACAACTGAGTCACCTATATATATATATATATATATATATATATATATATATATATATATATATATACTGCATATATATATTTTCCTTTAAATAATAAAAAGGCATGATTATTTCCTTAAACAGCTGGAAAAACCGGAGCTTTTAGCAGACAATTTACAATTTCTAGCAGTGAATTAATACACATTTTGTGCACTTGTATTTACCAGGATGGTTTATGTGGGATTAAAATATATCAGGCTTTGGATACAATACTTTTTACAGGGTGTGTGTGTGTGTGTGTGTGTGTGTGTGTGTGTGTGTGTGAATGGGTGAAAGAGAGGCATATTGTAAAAGCTTTGTCCGGTAAGGTAGAAAGGCGTTATACAAATGCAGTCCATTTACCATATAGGGGCTGTTCACATGTTGCATCTTTAGCGCGCACAAATCCATTGTTGTCAATGAAGATCTGCGGAAGACGCACTCAAAAACGAGATTGACGCTGTCGCTGTAAAGCACCTATTTTTTGGGGCACGTCTATGGAAAAATCACAACTTTTTCAAATACAGCAAGCGCACAGAGGTGCACGTGACACCAATTATCCAATCAGCTCCACGGGACTTGCTCCACCCTTTACCTCCAAG
The DNA here is from genome assembly GCF_004355925.1 of Anarrhichthys ocellatus. NCBI lineage: Eukaryota > Metazoa > Chordata > Actinopteri > Perciformes > Anarhichadidae > Anarrhichthys > Anarrhichthys ocellatus. The sequence continues at coordinate 5,841,346 of NW_022280044.1, read as the reverse complement.
GACTTCACAACATCCGGTTGAAAGTTCAGCCAAACTGAAAACTCTTCCCACCGACAAATCGAGGAGCAAAGCTACTGTGAGGGATTTGCTGTGTTGGAAATCCATTTATCTTTGTTTTGACTTTGTTAAATGTAGTAAGTGAAGCTTCTTGCTAAGTAACGGCAACTTCATCGTCATCGCCATCGCAGGGCACAGGTTTAGGCTGCTTAGTAACAGCAGGCGCGACAGGAGTGCAACCTCCGAAGCACCTTGGATAAAAAGATGAAAGCGGCGCGGCTGCTGTTTTCCACACATTTCTAGACACGACTTGTGAATAGCCCCTAAAAGTCTTTGGATTCGGTGCTCTCTAAAATGCCTCAGAGGGTATTAAAAAGTTTTAGATTTAATTTAGAAAAGTCTTTATTTTCTCTTGCCTGTCGGGGGCAATTAAGTTAGTTATAACATGTTTGTGAATGCGTGCGCACTGTCATTACTGCCAGCTAGAGTAGCTAAATGGGACTGTATCAATTTTAGTAAGGAGGAATACATGGGACACTAAGATAAACACAGAGTATCACTAGATTAATCCTTTAACTGGGTTAGATACCAAGAAGTAATAATTTGATCACAACATTTCTTTCTGGACTGCACTGAATATTAAAACAAAGGATTTCCCAAAGTATGGGAACATCCAAGGTAAAATGCATTTATTTTTCCTGTTGATATGCAAAATAATCCCGGTCAATATCTGTGCTTGTTGTAGGAGCAGTATCGTTTCTGCTATGACCTGGCCAAGGAGTACCTGGACTGCTTGGAAGTCAGATAGCACCAATCCCTCACTTCTCGTCCCTCTTTTCGAGGAGAAGGTCTGGATCCTAGATCCAGTATCCTGGATCTGTGCTCCTGCCTCCTTTGTCCATGTATACAGCTCTGGTTGTCTTCTTCGCCATGCCCGGATGAAACATTGTCTGCCGTAAAGACTGATTGAGAAAGCTCACTGGACAACATGTAACATACTGCTGACACCCTTTTTGCTTTTCCTCGGGCACTCTGATCCAACCTGTACTTGTTTGTGCCACTTTACAGTACATCTGCCAAACCAGAGGACATGTAACAGGAGTAGAGTTCATTTTATACACGGCCACTGTCAAGGCAGCCGGACTACCTGTCATACACCTCAACGACAGGGGTTCAAAGAGCTCAGCTGTATCCTGCCTTACAATGAACAAACACTGAACGGGAACTACAGTTGATGCCAACCACTGGGTGATATTTTGTGTTTGTTTGTAACACTGTAAATGGTGCAATCTGCTGTTGGTGAACATCCCATGTCGTACTGTACTATATTTGAACTTTATCGTGGGTGAGGCTGACGATTGAAGGTAATCTGAGGGTGAAAAGGAAAGAAGTCGGTCACACCCGATGGACATATCTGTACAATAGAGTTGTCTTGGACCTACTTTCTCTTTATTTATTTTCCGTGTATATAGATGTTTTTTTTCCTCCTTCCCTCGGGTGTTTCTAGATGTTCTCAACGTCTTATCAATGTGCCAATCCATTCTCTCTTTGTCTGTAAATGGGGACCTCTTCAGCATCTGCATGCCCAGTCTTAAGTGTTTCATTGCAGTGTGTGTGGCCCAAGTCTGCTTTAGGATGGATTCTGCAACGCGAATCCCTCCGCTACAGCGAGAGAGCTCCGTAAGAAAAAACGCCTGTTTGCTGTGAGAGTACGGCGAAGTTCAGTCGCTTTCTAAATTTGTATTTATTCAATGTGTTTTATTTTCTAAATAGTGCATAAAACAGGAAAGTAAATAAAATATGTTGTTGCTTAACAACCGTGATTTTTTTTGGGGGATTTCTTTGTCACATCTCATGACAACAAAGATTCAAAATGACAAAAGAGAGTGAAATAAAAAAAAAAAAACACGAAGACACTCGAAACAACCAGAGACAAAAAAAAGTCCACCAAATGACGCAAATTGACCACAAAGGGAGTCAAAGGGACCACAAAGAGACGGCAAACGTCCACCGAGAGACGTAATACATCCAAAATGACCACAAAGAGACGCAAAATTGCTATAAAGAGAGTAAACGCGACCACAAAAACACAGAATGACCACAAAGAAAGTCAAGTGACCGTAAAGACACTCAAAGTGACCACAGACAAAGTGACCACAAGGGGCCTTTTTAATGTCTGTGTCCAGGATCCCATCATCTCATAATCTCAACCCTCAATACTCTGCAAAACTATTTTCAAGCACTTCTGAGTTTTCGATGGAAGAGACGTCTCCCCGAACAAAACACCTCCACACTTACAACCAGAAGATATTGCTGTGTTAAAAAAAAGCGCAGTTCATCCGCTTGACCTGTATTTTAATTTACGCTTATCATTTAATTAGCAACTTTAATGGACTTTTTTTATCATTACTACCAAACAGAGCCTCTAGGATTCAGCCACCTCTTTAATTGGAGAGTCTTGATGATCCATTGATCGAGGGCCCGACACACTTAATCTGCATGTGGCGCTTTACACGCGATGTCACATCTAGTTACTGTGTTTTATGAGTGGCTGATAAGCTCCGGTGATTCACTGTTTGACCCTTTTCTGCACTCTGCGCTCTGTTTCTTATCAATATACTCTACTCTCTCTGCTGCCTGTGCACTTTTAAAATGAGAGACAGGACAGGGACGGATGATTTTCTAAAAGATGCAGAGGAGAGAGCCCATCCAGCAGGGAGAATGGACTCCAGAAATAGTCAGACAATGTGATAAAAGGTCAAAGGCCACACTAGGATGTTTTGTTTGGCTGTCAATGTTGTCTCCACAGGTTCAATTACGTTCTCTTTACGAGGCAATAAATCTCCCTACACATTTAAAAAGATGATGAAAAGCCGCATAATGCACCTCAGATTTAAAAAAGAAAAAAAAAACACAATTGCCATTGTGTGCAACGCACAAAAGGACGAGGACGACTCTGTCCTCAAAGCATCTGTTTATGTCAGATTACACAAACATGGAAATGTGGGTTTTTTCTGTCACATGTTGCTTGAAAGAAAACACAGTTCCTCAGATTTGTCTCCACTGCTTCTTTCTTTTGGAAGCTGATATGAATGCTTAAGCGGACAGTGTCTCATTGTCACAGCGGTAGTGTCTGTAATTACTGCAGCCATTGTTTCACACTGAAAGGCTGCATGCAAGCACTGGAACTGAGACTTTCTAGATGAATGAATGCTATGAAATACAGAGAGAGGGCTTGTGGGGATGCAGGGATGCTTATCTTGATGGTAGCATTATTCACAGGGCATTTTCTGCACACGCACACACAGGGAAATTATATTAATTCCAGGCAATCATCAGAATCATACAGATTACCTAATGAGCATATAAATGTGGTAATGAAGCTCAGTCATTTTAAAAAGTGCAGGCAGTGTTTTAGTCGCTGCTGTCACTGCAGCTTTGCACATGAATAGTTTATTATTTGCTCCTTTGTTTCATTTTCGTCGTCACACCCTCCGACTAGGAGAGCAATCGCAACAGACGAAGGCATGCCTTTTGATTGTTCAAATTCTCACTCATAAGTTATTAATATCCACATAAAAGAGCAGACACGCTGAGCTGTTTGAGCAGACTATAAGCCAATGATAAACAACACCGGGCTGGTTTCCATGACAGATCTGCCGGCGGCGGGGTACAATTTTTCCTCAGTTGAGTCCAGCAGGCTCTGACTAGTCCTTTCCTCTGTCGTGTAAAGTGCACAGATTTGCGACTTCTGTAATCAATCAGTAGCTTGTTTGTAGTGTTGAGAACGTTGGGGCCACATGGGCTGACGGGATGTGCGAGCATGTTTGGGAACAAGCCCTGGCACCCTGGCATTGCAAGTCTGCAGAAGGAAACACAAGTACAAAGACGCATCTCTTCCCCCTGCTGGCTTTGTGCTAAGTCTCCAGCCATGCAGGGGGGTAGCCACGTGAATCAATTAATCTCCTTCATTTTGACACAAATTCACCACGGGAGGTGGGCTGCAGCCCTATTCTGGTGAATAGAGATGTATCTGTACGTCTACCCCGACTGATGGCGGATTCAATTTGAGCTCCGTGCGGATTCATCTTATCTCTGACATGACTTTACATTGCATTAAATTAGATTGCTCTTAACGGCTGCGCGGACCGGAAGCTTCCCTCTCATCTCTTTACACGGTCAAATCAAATGATGTCGCACAAGGTCTGCGAAAACCTATTTCAAGACGGCAGGGCTGGCGACGATAAAAGCTGGTGTGTTTTTAAGAAAATGTCTCGTTCGGGTAAGGCAATCATCATTGATTGTGACGGGCCCAGATGATAGAACGTCCATGATGGTTGCAGTTAATGGCAAATATGTCGTTTGGTAAGAACGCAGCACATCAGTCACAGGAGCCAGTGGCAGTGCTGAAAACACGGGACAGAAAAATCTGTTGCGACTGTTCTCCCACCCACAGCATAATCTATTGAGGTGGGAGGGAAGATGCGAGGCCGGTGGCCGAGGGCGAGTTAATAATGACCCTGCTCTATCCTAGTGACTTGCAGTTCACAGGGCCTGCTTCTCCATCTTCCACCTCTCAGTGTGATAACGCAATAACAATAAGCTCGCAGGCAGGCTGACGGGGGTCCGAGGTGGCTTGACCTGTATGGACTTGACTGATATGAGTCATGCATTGCACCCTGGCCGACACACACACTTCTCATTTTTGATAAATTCCTAGCTGTCAGAGCTCCATGCCCAACTCACACTGACGGACGTGACACTGTGTATTGGAAATGAGCATTTCCTTTTATTTGGAAATGAACTGAAAGTGGATTTATTGGCTTTTTCATTTTGGTATTTTCACGGGTATTGGATAGTAAAGGCAAACAAAGGAAGGCAAACAAAGGAAGGCAGAAAGAGATACAAACTGAATCCGATTTGAATCAGGACATTGATATTGTTTGTGATATGCACCTATAACAATCCGGCTTTCTAAAGAAATAGTTTTTTGCCGTTGTTTTGGCATCACGGTCATCAGTCCTTGAATCTTGGCAGGGGTGTAGTCTGGATTTTAGAGATACAGAAGTGATTGGTTAAAGGATTTTTCATACTGTATTTATTGAGATTTTTTGTAAAAGTTTTATTTAGATAGAGTTTTTTTACGTTCGATTTTTATCATTGTAATAGACAGGCTAGTGGCAGGACTGGACTCAAGATCAGCAGACTGTGTTTTCTAGTACAGATACACAGCTCTACGCCTTGTCCTCACCGTCCCAGTCACCAACGGAAGCGGAGAGAGATCTTTCTCTAAACTTTGATTGGCAATAATCTGCAGTCAGCTTTGCAGCTAGAAAGACTGAGCCATCTCACCCGGATGTCCTTTGAGCATGACATTCTTTGGGCCGTGGATTTTAAGGACACAATCAAGGAGTTTGCAGGGAAGAAGGGCAGAAGAAAGCACTTCTGAAGGTAAGAGAATATCTCTTTGCTTGTTATGTTTTCCAGGTTTTAATTGAAAAGACTGATCTTCTGGTGTTATGTACACAGGCCTAATTGGCTCATAACCTAGCTTTGTCTTGACTTATTGTTGACTTACTTTTATATTGATAAGTTCCATATTTTGTTCACTGATTAGGAAGCCACAAGTAATTCAGAACCCCTCCACACCATTTCATATTTGTCGCTGTCCATTGAAGGGAGGTTCTGAATGAATGTTGGCATATCGTGAAGGGAGGGAAGGGCCTCCAAAACGTCTGTAGCCTCCGGGCCTCAATAATACTAATTGGCTTCTGGCTGCTGTGTGTCGAAATGGAGGATTTTATCCCTAAAACAAACAAGCCAATTAGGATGAACTAAAAACAGGAGGCTTGACGTCCTGTGAAGGGTGAGTCTTTGAGTTGAGTATTAAAGGCACAATGAGAAGGAATTGTCTGTTGCCGTTTTTTCAACATAACATTTAAAGCTGGCCGCTCCTCTCCGTTTTGACGACACTAGCCAGCGAGTTTAGTGATATTCAGAACAGAGCCCCGAGAGAGACAAGGCCGAGGAGCAACATCTGGAGGCAGAGGCAGTGTGAGGGGCAGAGAAATGCCCGGAAACGTCCCGAACACAGCAAATTGAAAATTAAAGAGAAAATATATGCAGAGGGCAGGGTCTCTGCAGATACACACCCCGCCACACACTCCTAGTGCATCATAAGTGATGATTGAGAGGGATCATGTCCTACGTTGCTTTGAGGAAAATCCCACTCATTGTGCCTTTTAAATGGCCCAAGGTCCATGCCCGCACGATGTTACCATTGGTAATAACAAGGCAATGTCAGTCACTGTACCTGTGATAGTGTCTTATATGTGACGGTTGTCTAGTGCCTGCTCCTGGGGTGTCATTTAATAATGTTTAAGGAAAACTAAATTAATATGAAGTAAAACCGTCATGTTGTCCAGGCAGGGAGGAAGAGGAAAAAGGGGAGAGAAAGCAAAAAGACAAAGCAACAGGTTAGTTGCTTTATGGTTCATGGTACTGTAACTAATTACACAAGGCCGTTGTGGGGCCTATAGGTGAAAGAACACTTTGGGGAAAACTGGCATATAAAACATTTATGGTGTTACTTTGTAGATATAACAATACATATGGCAATGACAGCAATGCTGTTGGACTTTAAAAACAGTCTATATGGTTTTGCAGGGTCATATTTATAATTCTCCTGGTCTTTGGGCGGGTTTTATTGACCCGTTTTGTCACACAGACCTGGCTACTCTGGTAGCAGGAGAGACGCTCCGTGGTGCTTAAGGATTTTATAACTGAACTATGATCAGGAAGTATACGTTTTATTTCTCTGTGTGGAAAAGGCACTACACAAAAAAATGCATGGTTTGTTGATGCCTGATGAACATGTTGAATGCAATCAACACGTTCATTTCTTCCTTTCTTCTTTTCCTTCATAAAACATGTTGCTCGCTCAATGCTACGTTATAATGCTACCACCAACTGTGCATCAGTTGAATAGTAAATCGCGAAAACCTACGGCAGGAATGTGTATGACAAGATACAAACAAAACAGGTTAAAATGACCACCTGAGGGCTGGCTCCAAAAGCGAGTCAATCATCAGAGACTACTTCCATATTTTATACAGCCTATGTTAAAAACATTAACCATGGCAATTTACCATGTACCTTTAATTTAAGTTAATGTTTTTGGACTGTTAGGATAGCCAGCGATCCCATGATTTTCATCTCAGTTTCATGAGCCCTTGATTCAGAAGTACATTTAAAGGGGGACATGACTTTTTTTTTTTAAATGTACACATCCTAAATCATACAATTTGAAAAATGATCAGTTTTACAAATAAAACCCATTGAAAATGATATTGCTATAATTATTTTCAATTTCATATATAACATATCTACATTGAAATTCAGATGTATATCCTCCACCTCTGGAGACAGTCCATCTATCCTTTGCGTGAGCAGAGAGGGGCAGACATCCAAAGCCAGAAAACAAAACAAGTCACTGAGGATTTCTGAATGGCATGCTGAGCAAAAAGGGATAATCTTCAGAAGGAGAAGCAGTGACTCAGTTCCTCAAACTCTCTGCCCTGTTCCTTCGCTTACTTCTGCATGGTGGCAGATGAAAGACCTCAGTGCCACTCTGGCGCTCTTTTGATTTCTCTGTGCCATTCAAACGGGAAGGAAAGAGAGTCTGCAAAGAACCCAGTTTGTCTGCACACAGTGAATACTAATACCAGATCACTATTCTTTAAACATATTGGACGTTTGGTGCTACTGAACAGCCGAGGTAGCATCGTACAGCGGGGGGCAGTGTCATTGTATGTAATAGGAAAGCTGGACTACCTTATCTCTGGGCAATATTGGAGAGTGATTTCATTCACTACCTCCACAGTAATGTGCTACATACCATTACACCTCTGAATTGATTATTGAGCTATTTCATGGACTTTACACAATGAAGCAGTGTCATGTCTGACCATGACAGACAGTCCATGAACAACAGTTGATAAGTTCCTCGGTGCTAATGGCCCTAGAAATGAAATAGCAAGGGACAATATTTCTCTCCTCTGTCTTTGTTGGGCAAAAGCCGCAGGACAATCTACTACACAGATGGAAAATCAATAGCCAATCACATAGCAAAGACATGAGTCCGTGTACTTATGTAGTTAACCCCCAGGACAAATGTCTCCATTCAGATTAAGAGGCAAACAATACTAACCATTTAGTGGAGGTGTGTTTCATTATTATCTATATTCACGGCTTTATCGTATTGGTTTGTGTTGTCGTACAGGATTTCATAGAAATTGCAACGCCCATGGGATTGACTTGAGGAAACGTCAGTGAATAAGGGCACGGCTCTGTGCACACACAGGAGTATGATCAATGGTTTCTTTTACTTTTATGCCAGCTCTATGAAAGCACATGGGTCCGTATTGCTGTAGGCTTCACTTTGAAACTGTGGACTTGGCTTAGCATGGAGATTAAAGGAGCGAAGGAAAAAACACAAGCCTGGCAGTACAGGGACTGTTGTTACCCAGCATGTTAAACACTGCACCTGGCTGTGTGTCTGTAAGCAAGTGGAATAGGGCCTTTGAAAAAGTTCAAGATCTAGACTGATGGACGAGGTGGCTCTCCAGCTTGGACTCTGGGATACTGTGATGGACACAGTTATCACAATTTGACAAAATGTAGACCAAACGAATTAATCAAGAAAATAATGAAGAAAATAAGTGGTAGATTCTGTTGGTAGGAAACAGATTGTGAACCAGGGTCTCCTGAGTTGACCTAACCTTCCCCCTTAGCAGCCCTGTTTCCTAAACATACCCATAAAAGGAAACTTCATTGTGAATTATGTTTCAAGGAAAACACATTTTGTTGTGTATTACGTTTGCTTTTGACGTATTACAAATAAGTTGCAAGTGAGTCGGCGTAAGTCTGAGTAGGGATGAGGTTGGTGTGGTGAATGAGACTGCTGTTTGTGTCCCATGTGAACCAGTACTATTGTTGCCTAAACATAACCAAGTACTTTTGTTGCGTTTTTTGTTTTGTTTTGTTTTGTTTCCTATTCATGTTAAGCCAAACCATGATGTCTTTAACTAAACCTTACCAACTAGTTTTGTTGCCTAAACCTAACAAAGTCGTTTTGTGCATTTTTTAGTTCTGTTTCATTTCAGTTCATTTCAACCATATGTTTCAAATTGCGACCGTAATTCAGGAGAAAATATGTTTCCCTCTAAGTGAATCTGCAAGTGCAGTGTAGTTGTATGGGAACGTTATTCTGTAGGAAACAGGGTTGCACTCTGTGGTGCTTCAACAATGTCCCACCACTGCTGCATTTGTTTTCGAGAGATGGCAGTTTAGTTTGTACAACCTTTTTATTAAGTCTGAATAAATGGCCGATGCGGTTGTTTTTATGGTGAGGGCAGTGTAATAAATTACACTTGGCCGCAGTCTTTGTAATGAAGTACCCACGAGTATTGTCTACGTTTTTGTGGCTCCCGAATAGCGCTGACAAACGTGCATACTTGATAGTAAGATAAATTTGGCATTGGTTTAGACTGTTTCATGGCATTTTGTAGTGCCATCCTTATCTTTCTTATAAAGCAGGGCTACAAAGAGAAAAGCACAACCTGCGTTACCTGATGTAAGGAGCTCAAAGCATTTCTCCTCCCAGCAGAGAGGGACAGATAGATAGAAAAGACAGATAGGGAGTAAGAGAGAGAGCGAGAGAGACAGAGAGGAGGAGAGAGATGGAGATTAAGGGTTTCTCATCAGGGACCTTGTGAATCGCCACCTTGAACAGTGAACTTGACTTGATCCTGGGATGCCATTGGTGATCTAGTTTAGCCAGTGTTCACAGCAATCTTCTCCAACGCTGCATGTCTGAGTGCTTTAATTTGCCTGGCTGAGGGTTTGGTGTGCGACCAGTAATGAAAGTACCTTCAGGTTGCACTGACACAGCTCTGGGAGATCAGTCCTGCTTCATCTTTTAAGAGATCTGTAAGGTTACCGTTGCATTCAGTAATTAAAATAGATTTGGGTGGAAAAATCAATGCCAACATGTTCATTTCAAACTAATTGCCAGAAGAAGTTGATTTTCTTATTGGGATAATAGTCCCCATTGGTGTGCCTCAGCAATCACACTGCAGCAAAATGTTGATGTGCACCAGTGAGCTGAGTGAAACCAAGCATATCTGTCAGTCTAATGATAGCAGAGCACACCGAGCATACAGCTCCGGGACATAAACCAGCACAGCATGATAAAATATATCTGTTAGAGCTGCAGCATATTGGTTGATGAATAATGCTTCAGTATTTTTTTTTAACCTCACTTTGAAGTTTTCACTGGTTTCTGCAATAAATCCGTCATAAACGGCATCATTATTTGGTTACCTTCAGCTGTTGATGCATTTGAAGTGGAGTGGGCTTTTCCGTTTGTCGTTTGGCTTGGATGCCGTTATCATAGCTTGTAAGAGTTCCGCTCTCCTTACCTTGAAAGATTCAATACTGATTCTCCAAAAATAAATGTGTGGCATCAAAAAGCACTTACAAACTCCCCTACCTCTCCAGGCCCAACTTGTCAGACTATAAAGCACACTAATGTGCTAGGGCATAGGGTCTTTGTCCTGCTCTCCTAATCATACACTACACTAGTTCATTAAAACTAAACTTAATGAGTCATACTCTACAGATTCAGAGTTGCTCTTGGCAACACCAATTAGTTTCTGCTTTGGCTAGTTACAGTCTTCCTGAAGGGCCCAAAGCTGTTAGTGAAGATCTGAGGTTTAGTCACACAATAGAGCAATAAACAAGAGTTAAACAGAGGGGAAAACACAACACCGTTTCATGTTCTCATAGAGTAGCTATTATATTTCCTCTGTAACTTTAAGCATGTTCAAGGATCAGACATTTTCAGTTAGTTAGATATTAATATTTACACATTAAACAAGCTAGTTGTGAAATGAATCAGTGTAGTAATGGCAGTGAACAAAACTGAAACCATAATCAATCATACTTATTGTAAACCATGAGTTTACCCTAAACCTTACTTTAGATTCATTAAAGAGCAACTTCCCAGATTTAGAATTGCACTTCCATAAAGGTTTGGAGACAGATTAAAGAAAATGTTTTGAAGCAGCATGTGAATAATTATTCTGCATTTGGACCTTTATAAAGTTCCATAAAGACTACATCCTAGATCTCTCATAATGCAACTTCAAAGCATTCTTAGGTAGACCCTCCCTGCCATTTAAATGTCTTTCAAATCACACATCCCCAGTTTGTAACACATGCTTTCTGCTGTTAAAATGTAATCCTGAACCTAGATGACCCTGATGACATCATTTTCGATTTTGACATTGTGGTTTACGCTGAGATCACAGTTTTTCATAGACGTTTGTAGAAGGGGAACATCAGAAGTAATTGTACCTTATTAATAAGGTAAACACATGTTCAACACATGTCAGCGACAGTCGTTCACACAATGATAGCCTACATTACTTTCTACTTTTTAATCTAATGGTCTATGGTAGGCCTCTTCTATCATAAGTAAGTAGTCTTCACCTGAACACTGCAGTGGATGAAGCTTCTCTCTCTGCCACAATGGTTTGATTTAAGATGGTGCAACTGAACAAAGTGCTTAATGCAGTGTGAAACTAACTGGGTACATTGTAGCAGTTAGTGTTGATTTTACACTCAAACTTCTTCAAAAGGCTGCAGATCCCCTGCTATGAGACTATAGATTTTGGGGCAATAGCTAGATTTTGTTCCGTGTTACCCTGCTCACTCTTCTGTCTTGATGTTACATGTGGACTACGGGCAAACTGATTATGTAAATACTAGATATATTGCATTTGCAATTCTCTGGAAATGTGAATTTTTAATCTTAGTCTTTATTGCATTCACAACACAATTTGATTTGCTTTTTTTCTCCATCCAATTACAATGTGATCACCTAGAATGCAAGTTTGTGGAGTTTCTACAGAGCCCATTTACCCTTGGGGGCCTCATTTCGCTGTTAAACTCTGTTACTTTCCATTGGACTTCTAGCCTTCTGCACACAAAAAACAACAGGATAACTCTTCTTGGTTACAAAGCTAAGGGTCCGTGCAGAGGAGAAACTCTCTCAGCTAACTATTTTTTTGTCCTAATTGGGGATATTGAGCAGTCCTCCTGTCCTGTGATCTACCCAGCCAGAGTGAGCCGACCTCTCTTTCATGTGGTGTTCGAGCCATATACTGAAAAGAAGTCGAGGAGAATAGAAGCCCGGGCTTCACTGACTGTCAAATGAAAATCCCCCTCGACACTGTATTGTGACATCTCTCAATGGTTCTATAGGCAACTCTCCAGCTTCATTCTCTCAAACTGAGTTTGGCAATTTGGTCACAGTGAAATGATGCGTTAAGTGAGTATTGTTTCCAATGAAACACCAGCAGTTCATGTCATTGTGTCGAGATATGGTATGGTAGAGTGCGAGGAAAGCAGAGCTCCTATCAAACAGACGGATCAACTGAGAACCATAGATATTAGATCAATGCTATGTCTGTTTCTGTGGAAACCAACATTGAGGTAGAAGTATGCAGTATTAAGTAGCCTACTGTTATAGACCTCTCTTGGAGTTTTCATCTCTGGCCAGGTGAAATAAGCCGGCGGACGTCCACCCCAAACAAACCTGCGTACGAACCAGACACCACCACTAGGCAGTGAACTGAGCTGAACCCTTACCTTTAATATTTATCAGATTGCGGATATCCCATATCTGCAGACATCCCTCAGCTCTACATCGCTTATCAAATCGCTGACTCTCGGTCCGGAGCAGCCGGTAGTCATCTGGCAAGAGTGGGTCTGAGTTACATGAAAGCTCGCCTCGAGGCCCGATTTCAGACTCATCTGTTGTACTGATTCTGCTGGGCACATGTTGGTGTAAGCCTGCAGTGACGGCGAGGCATCTTTGGGCTGCAGCGTGTGCTCTGAGAGGGAGCCAGTGGCGCCTTTGCCTTTTTGACTCCCGAGAGTGAAGCTTAGGCCGACTGCCAGTATATCAAGGCAGGGTGTAAAATTGCTCTGAAACATTAGGACTGAGAGTGACCAAGAAGTGAATTAGGCCATGGTGAATCATTTTATGCCACCCCCAGCTCCTACCCACTCATCTGTCCCTTATCATTTCATTCTGCTGAGGGTGTCTTGTGTTGTTCTAAAGAGTTTAAAAAACACTCCCTGGGGCCTATCAACATGTATTTCATGTGCTTCCATCAGCACTCTTTTTTAACTTGTAGGCTCAATGTGAATTGATTTGATAATGTTATACTGAGGCGAAAAAGACTAAATATGACAGCAAATGCCAACTATGCATTTGTTTCGTTGTTTTTACATTGCCGCTGTGTCGTGTGTGTATATGCACACACATTTTGCAAGTGAGTAAGCAGTCAATATTTGGTGCAATACCTGCTGTCCTATGCGTAAAGTAACCCAACTTGGTCAGTGCTCCTAAGCTTCCAACTATGACGCTCTACGTACCCCTGTAGCGCCAGGTTTGGACGTGTCACGGACAGTGTGTCAATATGTTTTCTCTTCATCTATAACTGATACACGAGTCAACAAATCGCCAGCTCAAGAAACTGTAAAATTTCTGCTGCACAGGAAATTCTATTTTTATGTTTGCTCTTGTAATTAGAGGACTCACTGAAGGTGAAAAGCACTGCCTACAAAAAGAAAGATGTCCTCTGGTAGTTGCAGACTCTAGTTGAAATCAGAGCATCCTCACACTTGTCTCTGTTGTATCCGTCCAATTTATTGTCTGAGCTCTCAGTTACAAAGACATTCATCGGAACAAAAGAAAACAGAATAATCAGTCTCCCACAGAGGAGGAGAGGACATCAATTATCAATACACACCTGAGATGGTACAAGACAATAAAGCTTTAGTTAGAACACACACCTTGGAAAAAGCATCATAGAAAAGAAAACTGTTGTTGTCTTTTTACATGACTGAGAACAAAAATGAAAGGACTAATAAAAAGACACAATCACTCTGACAAAAAACACAGTATCATCTTTGATCTTGCAAGGACCCAAATTTTGTAACAAATAAAGAGTAAAAAAAAAACAGACATCGGACTTCTTAAGGGCAAAGCCATGGACCCTACTTTTTACTCAATATTACACAAACATGTGTGAGCTTTTTTAGCTTACTATCATAGTTATAGTTATATACTTTTTCTGAAAGGTCCGTTTCACCCTTTGTGGGGGCTTTGAGAATTACATGGTTTCCTGTTGTCTTATTTGTGCTGGTTTTAGAGGCTTAAAAGCCTCGCGACTCTTATGTTAATTTGCGAGCCATAAGTAGCCCACCAAATTTCGTGGAAATGGAAATTTCAGGTGTCTTGCTCTGGACCAAAGTATTGTACTGAGGGAACTAGCTAACTGACTGACATAATGGTGCTTTGGCCTGGCTGCTTCTGTGAAAGAAAAATATAGTTTCCTGTCGTATCCATGTCATTTATAGAAACGTTAGCCCTTTGTGCCCTCGGCAGATATCTTTCCAAACTCTACATTTCCCCATCAGTTGCCTCCTGTGCCTTGGGATCCACAAGTGGAAGAAAAATAGATAGTATGGGCTGTCGCTACTGAGGTGACGTGAGAAGATGCTGGAATGAAAGCTTTGTGGAGTGTGACAATTGGACTCAGACACTGCTCAGTGATACAGAAGATGAGCCACCAGTTCAGACATGTCGCAGTGGTAGCCAAAGTGAGATTTCTTGAAATAGAAAGTGCTCTGATGAGTTGCAAATGGATATGCCGAGAGAGCGAGAGAACGAGTCATTTGGAAGGCAATAATTTAACAGGATTGACCTCTTCTAATAGAGGTTGTTTAAATTGCTCCAGTTTAATTCTTCATGACGGCACAATGGACAAATTGGACAGACAACTATTGGATGCTAATCATGAGAAAAGGCACTTGTTGAAAAACAATAGGGGCTTTTTAATGCTTACGGTTCTGACAGCAAAATCTAAAAGGAACAATGGAACAATAATATTTAATGAAACATCTCTACGGCTATAAAGTCATGGTCACGTCCCTTCTGTCCTGTCATACCTGTTATCCTCCCCTCTCTTCAGATCGTTAACCAGCGCTTCTCTATCTGCGCAGGATCCACTCAACAATCTAATGTAATGACTTACATCTCTCGGGTGGCAGGGGAAAGATTAACATAAACAGTTTGTGCGGGCGAGTTGCCCGACACACTGAGGTCTTTCTTTCAATTGATCCCCTCGCCTTCACAGACATGCAGTCAAATCACTGAGCCTATATTGTTCACACCAATAAGCATTTCTCTGCAGCCAATGCAGCCACTTGCTCCAAAAAAACTGCTCATGCTACGATCTTCAGTGTGACAAACCTTTTGCCCACTGCGTTAAGCAGCAGAAATGTACTCTGCATTGTGAAGGTGAGAAAGCGAGCTAATGTGTTAAGTGATTTACATTTATTTCCCTTCACGGGTCAAGAAGTGCCACTACAGACAATGTTCAGCAACTACAGTAAGAAAGAAAAATGATAAAAGAAGTGATGGGGAAATAATTTACTGGGGTCAGACTCGAAATAGTGTTCTGCTTTCTCAGGCAGTGACTTTTGGGTTGAAATAGCCTACAAAACCTAAATGGATTAACAAGAACGTCCCTTCATGTAAAAGCAGCAGTCTCATACTCACTACTCGGCGACTGTACGGCCAATTTAACTACTAAACTCAAATACATTTCTGCCGTTGAGCACCGTCATGTCTCCCCCCTCGCAAGATGTGCTGAAATGAAACTTAAACCTGTAAAAAAAAAAATATTGATATTGAGCTGTATTAGCATTCATTTGAAATCTGTTTCTGGACACCAAGCGAATGTTAGAAATTGACTGATTCCTGTGAGTTTTGGTGCTTTAACTGCTTCTCTATGTTCACCAACTAGTAGCTAACTTTGCTTTTTGCTTTGTCTATTTTTTTTCTTTAACTTTGGACCATTTTGCTGACTGCTGCTGCTGGAAACCCCCTGTGGGGGCTGTGAGAGTGAACCAAAATAGTAAAGCAATGTGCCAGAAAACCAAAACAATGAACTAAAAGTTGCAGTAAAGCTTCTTAGAGCTGAGTGGAGCTTCATATTGAGGTGATAAGTCTCTGGGTTCATCACCATGAACAATAATCTTTCTCCTACAGGCAGTCATGCAATCCACACTTTTTGTGTAAGGAAAAATAAACTATAATGATTTTGCAATTTTTCTGCATATTTTGGCATTTTTTAGAGGAGCATACAAGCTGTTTCGAACTTTTTGTTGAAAAGCTTCTGTGCTTCAAGCTTCTGCAAGTGCATTTCACATGACACAGCATTTGTTACCCTTTGTCAGCAAGTCCACATTGCATCAGTCATGTACCATGATGGTTTTACAGTATTCTACATTTGGCAGAACATAGTCCCATTACCTGAGAAGTTAAGTTAGCTATAAGATATTGCGCTTCTGAAATAACGTCACAAACAAGCCCATATATCTTTTACAAGATATATGTATATATATATATATATATATATATATATATATATATATATATATATATATATTATTTGTTTGTATAATAACCTTATTTTTCATTCATTTTTTAAATCTTTTTTCCCATTTATTTAAAAACTGACATGTAGGGGAGCTTTATTCATTAGCATTTATGACATCTGTCATCGCATCCTGTCGCTGCTTCCAAAAATGAATGAGTTTGAGTAGAGCATGACGATGCCTTTGCCAAGCTACAATCATCACTGTCCTTTATACCAGTTTTGCAATGAGGCTCATAAAAGGGGACAATTTTGCGCTTAATATATCCATATTACCTAATTTAAATACTAACAAATAGCACAGGAGCACCAAGACGTGATATACTTATGAATTACACCATTTTCGAGTCCATTGACAATTATAATGGTTTCTTTTTGTCTTATTTGTGCATGTTTAGCCACAAAAGCTGCTCAACATCAATGTATTTTACCTGTTATTCAGCAGGTTGCATCCCACAGATGTCTTCTGTTAAAAACCAATGTTTGAATCCAATACTTCCACATAAATTAAAACCCAAAATGTCTCTTCAAAAGCAGTCAGCAGCATAGACAGAAGTAGATGTACTCACCCACTACCCAAGCCCATTGGTTCGTGGACTGCCGTTTTGAAGCTTCAAGTTTGGCATTTTGGTTGTCGCCATCTTTGTTTTTGGGAACCAGAAGTGACATGAGAGGGTAGAGCTAAATACTAGTGAACGCTGAATAAGACATTTTTAGGCGACCAAATTGTTACAATTGAAAATACTGTGAAAGGGTTAAAGTACTAACACAAAAACACCAAACACCAAACACTGTGGCAGCGACCTGTTAATCACTTTATTTCTATTTTACTCTAAATTAATTTACTAAGTGAACATCATGCTGACTGAAGAAGACTTGAAACTAGTGATTGAGACCGTAAACTCATATTAACAATGTTTACTGAGGTAATAAATCATGAAGTAGGGTCATTTTGTTTTTACAATTGGACTTCTTTTTGTGACCAGTTGAGTCGCCCCCTGATGGCCAGTAATGAGAATGCACATTTAAGGCCCCTTCGCTTTTCAGAGCCGGAGGTTGTCCCCTGGTAAACAGTGATGGGGCTAGAGAAACTTAGACTCCCCAACCTTAGAGTTTTACCTGCTGTTACTCTTTTGGTGGGGCTGACACCATTTCCTTTGCAAGGACTGTAGGTCAACATCTTCAGTGATAGCAACATTTCAATGGAAACCTGGCTTTTGTCAAACCCTCAAGCATTGAAGTCTGCAAAAATAACATTGTAATCCCATACTGCCAATAACGGTAATATTACAGTAAACATGCTATTGCATTACCAGCTATGTGACCCTCACCTTTTAGGTTTTTGTGATCTCTGAACAATCTGTCACAGTTTACAGCCTCACTTTCGTGTTCAACTTTTACCCAGTGTTCTGACTGTAGTTATAAATGCTTTGACAGAGCATATAACTGGCACGATGAGAATAGCACAGAAGAGAATAGCAACCAATAACTTCAAATGGGCACGTGTAGTGCCTTCTCGATTTCTTTAGACCTCCACAGACTGAGGCTGCAAAAGGGACATTATTCGTGCTTAAGTGGGATTGATTTGGCATGAAAAATGAAAAGCACATTGCAGCATTTGAGCTGTAGGTATGTTATTGTCAGCCATCACAAGCCTATTCATAACAGAAAACAGATTATCTCACTGATAATCTCGGAGTCTGCCATCTGCCTTTGTGCTTTATTCTTTAGAAAAGGGAGTTTAGAGCAGAGCTACAGAAGCATTTTAATAAGTTGGTCTCTTCTTGTTGATGTTACATCAACGTGACCACAAAGGTACAAGGCGAAGTCTTTGAGAAATATCTAGTCAAAACCCGACAGGCAAATACTAGAAATTATGCAGTTTATCACAAAGCTGCAGAGAGGCAGCATTTCATGCACTCCTCAGATGATGTTTGATGCTGCCTGTGAGGGCCGTTGAGATTTCTTTTGGCTCCGTTGGGCTGTGATGGGGACTGTGATGTGGCACAGCACTATCTCTATTGACAGCACATTTATCACACTTTGTCTCAGATAGCATTCATTTGCATGGGCCCATTTCCAGTCATGTTGCTGGAGGTTGGTGTGACAGTATGTTCATTTTTTGTCCAAAAGCCACGCAAATATACAAACATTTGTTCAAAGCCAAACAGGAAGGCTGTGTTCTTTTATACACTGCGGAAAAAAACCGTCATCCCTTTATTGTTCATTCTCACCATTTATTCTCAGTAAATGTTAACCATGCAATGTCGCATCAGCTTTACATCGTGCCACATCACCTGCATATCATGCCTCACAGCACATGGCAGAACAACACTTGATTTTGTAATGGAATCATAATTAATATTATTATTATTAATATTACATTAATAAAGCTGAAGTTATTGACTCAAACAATATTTTGTTTACAATATTATTGTTCTGTGAAAGAGTAGAGGCCCAGGGGTGAAAGTGAGACAATTATTAAATACATCATAGAGGAATTAAATAAAATAATCTAGAAATAAATGACTTGGGAAATGAATAAAGGGAACACATGATAAATAATACCACACAATAAATAGAGGCAGTAGTGTAGGTGCATTTATGTTAATTGACTATAGTGGGGAAAAAAGTAATTAATGGCTTTTTTTCTCACATACTATTTTTTTCATACCATACTTTAATTGACGTAAAATATACATTTTGTTTAACAGACTGTACTATAACTTTATTTTACATAATATGCTCTGACTTTTTTCGACACACTATACTTTGACTTTTTTTAACTTACTATACTATGACCTTTTTGTCACGTACTATTAATACATTTCTCTTGACATACTTTAATGTGACTTTAATGTGGACTTTGAACATAGACACCATCAGGAAAAAGACCCAATAGAGGATGTGCGTGCAGCTCAGGAATGTCAACCTGCCTCAGGAACAGCTAATCCAGTTCGACATTGCAATAATCAAATCTGTTCTAAACACATCCATTACTGAACATCAGTCAGACATTGTCATTAACCCTCTAACACCGTAATATCCACTGTTGCCATTATAAATTATAATTTTACAAATTCATTATAAATTAAAGCTGCAAGCAGCATTGATCGGGCCCTCGCATATTCACGCACGTCGAGGCTACTGGCAGGTCTCTGGTGGATGCGGCCATGCATTTCTGTGACACCATCATACACTGCGTGCACAAGTTAAAAGGTATTTCCTGTGTCGACCAATGGCATAGCGGGTCATTTTGCCAGGTCTTAAGCCTTGAATGTTTTGAGTGTACAAAAAACGGAATGTGTGTGAATGCGCTTCAGTGTTAGTAACATAACAGACTGTCAAAGTAAATGCAGGTCTTATCACCGAATGTTTGTGTGTGCAGGTAGCAACATCTCATTTTAAGTCATCGAGACACAATCATTTATGGTCGGTGGAGGAGTTTTCTCAGTCGTCACTGAACCAGTGAGTAACTCAGCTTTTACAACAATATTGTGGAATATTTTGACATTAACAGCAAATGGAAAATGTGCAGATTATATCATCCCAGTCATGAAATAATAAATAAATAAAACGCTGCTTTGCATCAGGATGATATCTTGAAACTCAACTCTTTTGAGACAAATGTTTCAAAGGAAATCATTAAATATGAGCGGAAAGTATTATACTGCAATTTAAATGTTTCATAATCATTTAATTTGATAACTCTTTTGTCAGCCAGCTTTTTTTTTAAGCAGTAAAAGAAAACTGAACAGAATTAGGCTTTTGATGTCTTCATGTTTGTCTATAACTCTTCCTCTAAGAAGACAAGAAATAACACCTGAAGAAATGAAATGTTTTCAAAAGTGGAGCAGGTTTTATCCGAGGCTCCGTTTGTAAATGAGGAAATAAAATTCACATTCACAGCGCTGCTCCTCTTCCTGGAATGAACCACAGCTTGATGACCCCTCCTTCTTCCTCCTGCTCTCACACACAGCCTGCTCCACTCTGTCCACATATTTCCCTGTTCCCTCCCCTTCAGATCTACAGTTTTAAAGATGGGAGTAACCAACATGGTGGTCAAGCGACAGAGCTGACAGGCTCCATTCACTGAACAAACGCATGTTGTTCAGATCAGAAGTCAAAGCAGAGTCGCTTCTAGTAAAGTGAAACTCAGACAGTTGTTATTGAGAGATGAAATGGCGCAGAAAGGACTTCAGCTGGATCGGGAAACCTTCTCTTGTTCCATCTGTCTGGATCTACTGAAGGATCCGGTGACTACTCCCTGTGGACACAGCTACTGCATGAACTGTATTAAAACCCACTGGGATGAAGAGGATGTGAAGAATCTCCACAGCTGCCCTCAGTGCAGGCAAACCTTCACCCCGAGGCCTGTCCTGCTGAAAAACACCATGTTAGCAGTTTTAGTGGAGGAGCTGAAGAAGACCGGACTACAAGCTGAACACAAAGGCCACGACACAGTCTCAGCTGCAGCAGAAAGGACTGAGAGGCAGAGAGAGCTGGAAGTGAGTCGACTAAACATCCAGCAGAGAATCCAGGACAGAGAGAAAGAGGTGAAGCTACTTCAACAGGAGGTGGAGGTATTCAATCGCTCTGCCGATGAAGCGGTGAAGGACAGCGAGAAGATCTTCACCGAGCTGATCCGTGTCATGGAGAAAAGAAGCTCCGATGTGAAGCAGCAGGTCAGATCCCAGCAGAAAAGTGAAGTGAGTCGAGTGAAAGAGCTTCAGGAGAAGCTGGAGCAGGAGATCTCTGAGCTGAAGAGGAAAGACGCTGAGCTGAAGCTGCTCTCACACACAGAGGATCACAACCAGTTTCTACACAACTACCCCTCACTGTCTACAGACTCGTCCGGCATCGATATCCGTCCTCTGAGCTACTTTGAGGACGTGACGGCGGCTGTGTCAGCAGTCAGAGATAAACTACAGGACGTTCTGAGAGAGAAGTGGACAAACGTCTCACTGGCAGTGACCGAAGTGGACGTTTTACTGTCACATTCACAAGCAGAGGCCAAGACCAGAGCTGGATTCTTAAGAAATTCAAGTGAAATCACACTGGATCCAAACACAGCACACACAAAACTGTTATTATCTGAGGGGAACAGAAAAGCAACAGTTATGAGTGAACCACAGTCTTATTCTAGTCACCCAGACAGATTCAGGAGATATTGTCAGGTCCTGAGTAGAGAGAGTCTGACTGGACGTTGTTACTGGGAGGTGGAGTGGAGCGGACGACGAGTTCATGTAGCAGTCGCATACAAGAATATCAGCAAATCAGGGAGATGTAGATTTGGATTGAGTGACAACTCTTGGGCGTTACGTTGTGAGAAAAACAGTTTTACATTTTGGTACAACGATATCAAAACTCCCGTCTCTGGTCCTCAGTCCTCCAGAGTAGGAGTGTACCTGGATCACAGTGCAGGTATTCTGTGTTTCTACAGCGTCTCTGAAACCATGACTCTCCTCCACAGAGTCCAGACCACATTCACTCAGCCTCTCTATGCTGGACTTTGCTTTTATTGTTTTGCAGACACTGCTGAGTTCTCTAAACTCAAATAGTCAGAAGTGATTTAAGGAACGGCAAATACATTTCTGTGTTTTCATTTTTAAACTAATTTTGTGTCCATAATTGTCGCTGAGAGCTGATTTTTCTTCACCTGTCAATCAAACATCATGGGCGGTACTTTGACTTCTTCTCATTGTTGTTCTGTAAATGTTTGAGTTTCTTTAGGTGGAGCTCCTTTCTGTGTCTGTTTAGCCATGGAGGCTATCACTGCTCATGATGATCTTTGTTGACCTGAACTGATATTTCTCTTCATGAAAATGTAAACTGCTCTGAATGTTTGTTGAATATTTGTTAGTTGTTGTTTCTCTTCCACTGCATGGCTCTTAAAGAGAAATCACCAGAGCTTCTTTTATCAAAGATATTTAGTTCTCAGCACTCTTTGTAAAGATTTATTTAAGTGAAATTACATTAATTTTCTATAACAGATTAAATATTGTTCTTGTTGTTTTCTTAATCGTTGTACAAAAGAGGTACTATGATGTATAATATAACTAATTATTATAATCATAATCAATAAGGAAATCATTCATTATTCTCTTTTACAAAACTGAGATTCTGGTTAAATATATTTGAATGCTCTGAGTTTTTGTCAGACATTTTACGGTTCTTGGAAATGGGTTCTTGCTGCAACTTTGCGTGCTATAGCAGAAGAGAATTTTAATAATTTAATAATATTGTTTGGGGATTTTCCACAGCACATGAAAAGGCAAAAACAGACAAAGTAGAAACAAAAAGGACAGATAAGAAACAAAGCACAGTTCAAATAAATAAGGAAATAAACTGCTGCATTACTAGCACTTCTTTGCCCAAACACTCAATGAGAGAGGTGGACTATAACAATAACAATTATACGTTGTTTGTTACTGGTCAAGTTAGGACTGAGTAAGGTGATCCAGAAATGTCTGTCATGTATCCAAAAATGTATTAAGATTATCCATCATGCCGTATCAAACTTCCTTAATATGTAATAGACCAGTGAGCTCGGTTAACCAGGTGTTAAAATGGAGCCAGTGTCTGACTTCCAGAACCAGAAAAACTATATCTTAAGCTGCTGTTGAAATTCTTTTTAAGACATTAGGTGCTCAGAAACCTGATAGGTAATGTAAGCAGACAACATCACAGGCTCTTCTCCGCCTGCAAGAGAAGAGCTGAGAGATAATCCTCGGCTACAGACAGTCCAAGCACTGTTCAAAAGATTCAAAGCGGTTATGTAAGCTCACCAACTGAAATAATACACTGGAGTGTACGACACAGTAAGATAGAAACACATCAAGGTGAGATAGATGATTACCTGAAGATAGGGAATGTGTTTGCAGAATGACGAATGTCTGATGATGAAATTTCTCTTACTGAGTTCAGCTGGTTATTGACAGCAGTGTTCCCGGTCTACTAATGTTGTTTTCTTGACTTCGCACATGACCTCAGACTTTTCATGTTAGCCATGGGTACAGCATTATAACTGCAAACTCCATTACAGCTATTCCAACACGAGGTGTGCCTGTGCTTGAAGTCACTATTGTATGCAATGTTCTCTGCCTGGAAAATGGTTAACGTACCTCTTTTGTGACCACCTTACCGAAAGCTATACCACTCTAACTTAAATTGTAATTTTTCACATTAAATGTCACTATGTAACTTTTGTTATCGACAGTGTGTGTATGTTTTTCTCTCTAAATCTTTCAATGGATAATCATGCCTGACTCCAATTATTGATAGAGAAAGCTGAGCAACACTTGCTGGAAGATGAAAATGTCACACCTTAGTGAAATATTAATTTAAGTGCTGCTAGGCCTAGTCCTACTGCAAATGCCCTCAGAATGCAATGCGCGTGTGTGTGCATTTGTATGTTTGCTCGTCTGCAGCATCCATGGGGAGTCTTTACTCATCTAATCACTTCACTCCCCTGAGTCGGCATGCTAATTAGGTCTAAAATATACATCATAGTTTATCTCGTCTTTTTAATTAAAAGTTGATGGTTGCTCTTCAGCTATCAAGCAATATGCTTTAAAAAGACACGTTTCCAGAAAGTGCGGCTTATAGGTGCCATTTTAAGAACCAAAAATACCCAACTTTATGGGAAAATTGAATGCTATATCATTATTTCTGTTCTCAGAAAAGGTGCATCATTGCCTGTATAACTGAGCATGTGAATAGCAAGGAATAGCTAAAATGAGGAAATCAAAAGTGATCTGGCACAGGGTAATTATTTCAGGCACTGAGCGGCGGAGTACACTTTTAGCATTCAGCTTTGCATTCAAATAAGCATTTGCAAGGTGCAAAAGATTTTCACTGTTTGACTTGCACTCCAGCAGGTAATGAGAAAGATGTGAAGGGGAGCTCAGGAAAATGTTTCTGAGCATGCAACCAGTCATGATGTGATAGATGAAAAGGTGAACTCAGTTAGTATTCATCATCATCCTCTTGAGCTTAAGATATTTTTTTTCAGCCCGTGTAAAATATTCTAGATCGCACCGCTTCCTAGTTTAAACTGTACATTTATTCGTTTTAAATCAGAACTTATAAAGCTACGGTACATGTGTGCAAAATTGTCATATGATATTATGTAACAGATTTTTTGTTTATTCTAAACATTTTCACATATCATACCCGTTTGATACTATTTATGGCCGGCCTGTGTTCAGCAACAGCTATTGAGTATATTTGCATTCTGTAAGGCCGCTGTATCCAGTAACTTCCGTTGTTAGTAGCAGAGTCTGCTTTTCCCTCATAAGATTCAGATAACAAGGGATAGACGTCATGAAGAGGGCAAAAGCTGGTGTCAGCAATTTGTAAGAGTAAGCTTTTTCTTTTACCATCGACTGTCTTCTTTATCAAATTAATTCGGTAAAATGAATCCTGTTATCACAATGTGTGTATACCTGCGCTGTGAGCTGATACAGCTGTTGCTCTTTTTCTCTGGCATTTCTGATAGAGTAGCAGTTTAAGGCACAGTCGCCGCCCCCAGTGGTTGTGTATCAAGTTTTGATTATAGCCTGCTTCATACAAACACACTTGCTGTTACGGACATAGTCTCCGTAACGTCACCCATAGGTTTCTGAGCTGTTGTGAAGCTCATGGTGGGTCGGCCCCTGCAATAACCATCTTGGCAGTGACAACACAGCTTATCTCTAAAAAATGGGCAAAGTGGCGGATTGTCGGTGGCGATGAGGCGGCTGGGGAGACAGTGGCGATGGACCTGAGATGGCACCATCCATCACTCACGCTCTCACCTTAATATTATATAAACTGGTTACATAAAAATTCTTCACACCAGTTGATGAACGGGGAAATTATAGATCAAAATCGTTTTTTGCTCCGGGCTGTAAAAGTCTATATTTCTGGTCTAAAGTACGGCATTTTAACATGGGAGTCTATGGGGGATTGACTCGCTATTGCAGCCAGCCTCAAATGGCCACTTGAGGAACTGCAGTTTTTGGCACTTCTACGTTGACTTGACAAACACATCTGCCATATTGTTACCGTATTAAATTGTTGTGAGAGAAAGTTGGCAAGCAGCTGCGAAAATGACACATCCAGCAGACACAGAGCAACATCAGCATTCACTTGATGTAAGTCCAATATTCACTCTCTTTAGTTTCTTTTTAATGGCCTCCACAAACCCCTGTGAAAAATTGCTGGTTCTTTAGCTGCTGAATGCCAGTAGCTAACTTTGTTTGTCTACTGTTTTAAGCTGACAGAAAGTGACTTTATCAGCGTTTTAATCAAAAACAGCTGCCTTATGTGGCTTGAAATTAGGTTAATGAAGAGCAGTGTGATGGATTCAAAACATCAAAGTTATATGCCGTAAAACCAAAACAATTAGATGAAAGACATTGAAACACTCCTGACAAGAATCTCTGTGTTTTATCACTACACAAAGTTATTTGATCCATTTTTAATAAAGAGATATTGACTAGTGCAGCTAATTGGGAACGTTTTTTCGTTTCTAGAATAATGAGATAATCCTGGTAAAAAAAATGTTGGTTTTTTTCAGCTCATTGATCTCAGTGTCCCCGGCTCTGATCCATGGTGGGACTGGCTGCGTGTCTCGCTGTCTGCCACAGTATCTTTTTTGATCCTTTCCCGCTGAAGGGCACCAATATTGAAAAATCTTAAAACTTGTGACTTAATCTACAGCGAATGCCAACAGTGATAGTAGTAGCCTTTGCGGGGTTCCTCTTTTATGCATTTCTTGAATTTATAATGAAATGTAAATTATGATAATGTTTAATGCTGCAATATGAAAATAATCTCCAGTTATTTGCACACCAGCATCTGCACCATCTGCTCCAACATTGTTCTTAAAATATTTCCTTAAAGTGGGAGTTGGACTACTCACTCAAAACAGAAATGTTTGTGCGTCTACTTTTCAAATGTGCTACATGTAAAGAGTCATCATTATGACAGCACACATCATCATGTCTGAATGGTTTGCTTTAGTGTGTGTTGAACTCTTTCTAATGATGTCGCATATGGATGAGTGATGCCTCGGCAAAATCGTCAGCTTCAGTTTCAGAGCTTCAGTTTAAAGTTGTAGGCCTCCAAACCTGTGTTCCTCATGCTCCACTGGCTGACTGATGTAAGGTGATAGATTGAATATGAAGTCACTGGAGAGGTTGCTGAGGATCACCACAACAGAATGGGTCACTGTGGGAACACAAATATAAAGAGGGTCATGTTGATGTGACAAACTCCGGTCACAGAGCAACAATCTCAACATATTCATGGCTGAAGTAAACTAAGAACTCTTATACTTCAGCGTGAGATGAGCGACTCAGGTGAATCCATTTATTCCAATTCTGGACTCTGCTACAAAAAAATGTCCAGGAGCATATTTAAGAAAGGGGAAATGGTACATCACAAACAAACACAGTTGTCAGCTCAGGCTGTGAGGTCACATCAAGACAGTCCATGGTGCACATGCAATGACAGTCGCTCAAATGGGTAAAGGGGGTTCTTGCTGTGCTTGGTATGCCCGAATTCCACCAGAGCATCGCAAATTTCACATTAACACCCCGGGAGACCATATCAGGTTCACACTCTGCAGCCTCGAACACCTGACCCGATCATGATTGATGGGACAACGCTGCACATGGCAACCAATCACAATTACACTTTATAAGATGGATGCACAGTCTGTAGGGGATTATAGTATGACGCCCAACTTTTGTCTGCACCCAGCGTTGCATGCATTTTGATCCCAGGACTAAGATCAATTCATTGCCAGCATCATTTATCACAGCAGGGACAGTTCCAATCAACTTTAAATCACTTAGTGGTACTTGAAGTACTTCACCCACATGAATCTATGGAGCACGCATGCAGGCAATTTAAAATCTCATTTTCTGCACACTATTAGTCTACAACTTTTTTACCCATTTATCCAGCGCATGTTTTTTTTGTGTTTTTTTTCTCCAATCAATTCGTGATTTGTGCAAATCCGTTATAGCAGTGCATATGAACAACGCACACAATAATCTTGTCCGTTGGGTTAACAAATTAAGTGGCACTGATTGCTTGCACACAGCCATCATTTTCTGTGATATGCCTTGCAGATATGATTAAAAAAAAACAGCTCTGGACTGAATATAATGCTCTGACTGTAGGCAATATTTTTAATGTGTGCAGCGTGAGTGGCATCAATAAATCCTTCATACGCTCTCATCACATCCCATCTCCCATGGACAGCAGGGTGATCTTCCACTAACCACATCATAATGAGCAATGCTCTGTGAATATTCTTTCATAGATAGAAGAATTTAATTTTTATGCACATCATGTAGTCCAAGAATGCAGACTGCAGTGCACATTAACTCCAAAGCAGACATTCCGCTCAAGGTGATAAACATTTTTTGCAAAGTTTGCACACAATGAAAACTCAATTAGTACTACATACATGTAAAGAAGTACAAGTCAATAATGCATCCGATACAACCAGCAGGTCAAATCTCCTTATTGTTTTGAAATGATTATACCCGCAGCAAAATAATCTTTAGAGGATAAAAGGCTGGCTTTGTGTTTCGACAATCTGAAGTCCAAACTACAAACACTCAGTTGAAGTTGTTTCAGTATAAATGGATAATGAGACTATACATTACACCAGTTATACCACATCATATCAACCCTAACACACCCATACATGAGGGCCGCAGTTTCATTGATTTGGGAATGCGCAACCATACAGGAGTTTTGGAAGAAGATAATAATAATTATCCATTACCGCAAAAGAGGAGCTTCCACTATTGTGTTGTGTTTCTTGGATGCTTCCCAGTAAATGGTAAACTTAATAATACAAATAAGAAGATGGTTGAATTCAGTTGACTTGAAACTAAAACTAAACATAAAAATGCTCTTGTCATGGAAAACCATAATTAGACAAAGCAAGGAAAGTTGAGCTGATGGATCGTCACATTGTCTGGCTATGGATAAACTATATAGTAGAGGAGATTGGTTTTATCCACCAAGATGTGATGTTAGTACATTGTCAGCAAAAACAACAAAAATGCTTTCATTCCATTATTTTCAAAGTGCAATTAAGTGTTTTGTTTAAATGTGCCTTTATGTTCATTGCAAAGTGTTTTTAACGTCATGTGGAAAAACTCAATCAACATATTTGTGAATATATCAAGTAGGCCTACAAAAATACATGAAAGGAAAAACATTCGGGGTGTCTTTTTGTGGCTGCACAGCAACAGCTGAAGCATCTCAACTATTTTCTTGACCTTCAAAAGGATTTTGCACGGATGCTGGGCATTTCTGGTGACTGAGTGTTGTGTGGGACTTGTCGGATTACCGGAGCTCATTCATCCTGTATGTCACAGACATGTATTTTTAAAAAATGTATTACGAAGCAAAATCTGCTTAAGATATGGTGTAATGATTAACAATGTGAGATGCAGCTGAACTATGAATTGTATTGCAATAGATTGTACACGAGTATTTAATCAAAGGGGCCACTGAGAGTACACTGTATCTTTTTGAGGGTATTATTGTTATTTTTTTAATTTAACCTGAATCTTTTGAAGCATTGACTACTTTATACATTTTGCCTCGCAGTCGGTGTGCAGTTGTTACTTGTTTAATCATAAATGTGACATCGCCATGAAGATAGACCAGTTACACTGAAATAGCTGTTAGTTGTGCTGTAGGGTTATCAACCTAGCCACCGGATCCCCCCAGCAAACTGGAAGCTGGTTTTAGGACGAGCTGCAAGATCATCCATGGCATAGGAAAAGACACACATCTTCAGTAGAAATGTTTTATCATCATTGTGTGATAAACGTAATAGTTTCTTTGCCTCAAGGCCTTCCCCTGATAATTAACTAAATGAAACAATCTATAAAAGGAAATCCTCCTTTGACTGAACTTCCCCATTATGCACGCCTCGATGGGGAACTGCAAGAAAGCATTGCTTCAATTAAAGAGTTCACAAGCCACAAAGTTTGAGAAGCATCGCCTTATGCCACTGCAATCATTTCACAATAAAACTCGAATTGTCATCCAGGGCTGTTTCAGACTATGTTTATCCTCTTGTATCATGTGTTGAGATGGCATTTAGTCAGAGATAGGAGTAGGTTTTCAGGTGTGTGAAGGGTTAAACACACTAATTTGAGGTTGGAGGTGTTGTAATCAGTTGGAAAGCGACAAACAATCCTTTAATCTAGCAGAGTGGCTTTCTGCTGTCTGTCGAAGAGATGAGGAGCCTCACAGGAGCTTTATTTTTTTTTAGAGAGACTGACAGTCACGATTAATGCCTACTTACACCATAAAAGACCAGCTAATAAGACCAACTACCGCTACACAACGATAAAAACTTTAACTATGACAAGAGATACTAGGTAAAGACGTTAGCGAGACTGTTGGGATCATTAGAGTAATTCGGTCTCAATGCTTCAGGCCACGCTGTCTGGGGGAAGGTTAAACATGCTCATTAGTATATAGGTGGTCACTGATCCATCGACAGGGAAAATAAACATGACCTCTTATAAATTATTATGCAGGATTCTTTTTCAAGAGTGCCCGTTAAGGTCCTTCCTGTTGCTGACGGCTGGCCAATGCTATAATCACACCAGCAACAAAGCTGCAAAATGGTCAAACATGGCCAGCTATACGTTGTCGCCGTTAAAGTGTTGCTGAAACGCTTTTTTTTTAGACGTAAATGCACAGCAATTCCATAGAAAATGATTTTAGCCTGTCAGACGGAGTGGCTTTTTGACGGTCGCAAAACGTGAGGCGCACACCACTGCTTCGGCTTGTTGGATGAATCATTGCCTTTTAAACAGGCTTCAAGCATACTGAAGCAAAAGAATAACGGGTTACCTAAACCTGTACAATTGTATAACAATTGTATACCTCCTTTAACTACCCTAAACTCCCATAGAGTCTCAGATCAAACTCTTAGTTGCTTTTACAAACTAAATATTACAAAAAGAAGAAGAAAAGGAGGTGGGAGCTGTGGAGAAATGTTACCCATGCACGCACACACATCTCGGATATGAAGCAGAGATGATAACAATACAACCTCACATTCCCTGACAGCCGTAGCAAATATATCAATTTCCCACTTTTTACTGGGGCATTTTCATAAATTTATTTCATTACTCCAGGCATTACCAGCGCACACTGCATACATTCTATATAGGGTTTGTTTGATCGTGATCTTCATTACCATCGTATGATTATAGACTTATACTGCATCTGTCTTCATGTTAATAATTGCAGGGGTTCATTAACATTTAGCAGTGCTGGAGCTGCAGCTCGGGAGGGCTGCGTTTGATGGATGTCTCCCTTGTTAACTGATGCGTTGGGATTCAGCACGGAAGGGATTCTGCCCCCCCCCAAGCTCCGGGGGTCAAAAATTGAACTTCATTTTCAGGCAGGAATCCTAATAGCTCTGGTAAATGATCTTTGGACTTTTTATATCCCCGAATGTAAATTAAATTGGATGCTGCTACCATCGCTGCTAACCTGCTTCGAATAACTCTTCAAAAGAGTGAATGTAAGCTTTATGAAGGATGATGGCTGTGAAGACAGAGATTCAATGTGTCAGGCCGCAGCTCAGATATGTGACCTTCATAAATATTCATCATTCTCCTGCATCAGGGACAGCGTCAACTTAGTAGAATATTCAGTTATAGAATGAATCAGAAAAAGTGTCAAGAGAAGAAACTATTTTACTGTAACTCCCATACATGCTGATGAACTGATCAAAGAACAGCTAGCAGTATTACAATCAATATTTTATTTGCTTCGTTGCTGTTTGATCAGACGCCTTCTTTAAGGAAAACAGCAAATATAGCAATACCATAATAAGATTAAAGGATAAAACTGGAGATATTCTATATTTTTCTTATTGTCAACAAATCCAATGAAAACACAAAAACTAACAAATGAATGAACAGCTAAGTATTATGAGTTAATCATAACCTGATATATCATGTTCCTCTGAGCCATAGAGCTCCATTGTTGTATCAAAAACATATCAACGAGCCACATGGTTTCACAAGATGACATGTTCCTCCTCCATTACCATGAACACACACTGTCTATTTGACTCACTCCCAAATACTCTATAGAACACCAAATGGCGCCATCCAAAATCCACCATCAAAAATAGTCCCTATATATATGCTGCATGTGTACCTTTTGGTGTTCCCATTGGCCGTTGCTCTTTTTTAAATAGCAAAAAATAAATAAGGACAGAAAACTAAACATTGTGCGATTAATCATCTGATCCACTTCTTTAAACCGGGGTCTGGTCTGTTTAACACAGTATCACAAACCATTGCCTGTCCCCTGTGCATTGGCAAGTGACTGCAATAGGACAATAACACTTTAAATGAATAATTCAGAAAAACAATTTGTTGAAAATAGCTTGCTTAAATTGTTGAAGTTATTAGATTAACTGTATAAATCATCAAATGTAGCTTACCCACGTGATGCGATATACTACTTCATGGACTTCAAGAACAAATATTACTGGCACCACCACAGTACATTACAGATTAATATTTAATGACCAGGAATTTAAATAATAGATATTACTAACTATTCCTGTAAAATTTTGGCCACAATTAAGCCCATTGACTAAACACGGTCCAGCCATATACTGTACTAGGTTTGTAGTTGCACCAGAAATCACCCGAAAAGGAACACGTGTTTTGGTTGTCAGAATGTCTCCAAAGAACATCGACAGCCTTGGTCGTTTCAGCCAATGCCCCAAAACAAATTAAGTTTATGTTTAAGGAACAAAGCCCTGTATCGTAGAAACATATTTTGCCGTTTCATTTCGAGGACTAGTTGTTTTATGTCGTACATTTAAAGCAAAGTGATTACTTTGTGTTTATCCTTTATCCCCTGATCACTAGGTGCGTGTCTCATTTTCCATCTTAAAGACAAACAAACAACATCAACAGCATGTCTTCACCATTATCAGTCTTATTTATTACAGTGAACTTATTACAATTCAACTCACAAATGTATTATCTTTTGATAAGATATCAGAGTGTATTACTTTGTGTCCCTGCAAGCTTCAACATTCCCGGCTTGCTCGTGTAAAAGATGATCATTTCCTTGGCTCTGCAATATCTTATGGACTGCAAAGTGGCTCCAATGCAAATTAGTCATGCAATTAACAGTTGATAACAGATAATTAAAGTTGCCATTGTTTGTGTGAAACATTGCAGCAAATTTGCTTGAGCTGTGAAGAAATATCCATGTCTTTATATTTATCTGCAAACCAACAGTTTTTGATTACATCTTTTGTTGGATGCAAAACAAATTCACATTTGGAGAAAAGATTAGTTTGGCCCTTTTGTTTCTTGGCGCACAAAATGTTATAGCTCCTTCCACTACTGGCAATACAATCGTATTTTGTTATTTCCATTTTGGAATATTTTAGTGAGCGATTCAAATGTAACTTAATGTCTAATTGAAGAGAGGTTGGCGAGGTTAATGCTTTTACCAAAGTCCATTCGCTTCCTGCAGACAAGTAAGCAAAAACAAAAGCAAATATTGGCTTCAAATTCACAGGGCTCTTATTGTTAAACTTGGATCAGAAGGCTTGAAGTAATGCACCATTTGTTCTCACATTTGTTCAAGCTGAATATTTTGTATGAAAACACTTCTGGGAGTGAGGTCGGATGAGCAAGAGCTACAAAGCTGATATCACAGGTGACAGTATATTTCTGGAAGCAAACAGGACTCCTAATTTACATTCAAATCAACACAGGAACTTGTGAGAAAAGTGTTTGCTTTGCAGCTGATTCATAATCCTTCTGTGCACCAACAATTCCCCAACTCCCCCGTCAGAGCCAGGCAAGAACTGGAAAAAACAGAAGCACTTTATCTCTTTGAAAAGCAAAATAACCACCGTCTGCCTCCGTCATTGGCCTCAGCTAAGCACACATTTGAGCATGCATTAGATCCCATCTGTTCATTTACACACAATGGTCTTTCAATACAATTTATACAGGTCTTGTCCCTGAAAACTATCCACGTACCGTATTAGTTTTGCTAAGATTGTGTAATGAAGCAGCAAAGATTTCCATTATGCTTGAGTTGACATGCCTGCAGGCACACTTGTCTCTGGATACTCTCTTCCTCTCTCGACTACTTCAACTCTCAGCAAGTTGTTTAGTCTTTCAAGAGAAATAAATTTATTGATCTGCAGCAAATAACACAGATTCAAGGTTAATGAGACTATAAACTGCTCTCTAAGGACTGGTTCCGTTCCCCTATTCTCATGATGCACAATGTCATTGTAAATTTTGCAAAATATTACAACAGTTGAGCTTTGTAACACACATTAATTTACCGGTACCATCAGGGTGGGCACATTCTAGTTGCATATTTGTGATTCCTCTACATCCCTAGATTAGTTTTCATATGATAGACCTTGCTGACCGCCAGCTTATCAGTGGATATCGCCTCTTAAAGTAACGAACTACTATCGTTCAAAATCCTCTTTCTTTCATTATATCATCTCTCTAATGTGTGTCGGGACTACTGGCCACCCAATGATACTTGTAATAAACTCCCAAGTAGTGTTTGAAGTAACTAATCTAGTACACAGGGCTACTTAAGCGACCAGATTTCCAGGTGTGAATCATTACAATGTATTTTCTAATAAAACAAACCTTTTCACTTATTATTAGGCCATTTCTGAGACATTTGCACGACCGAACAAGCTTGCCCTAGAGAGCAACTGCAAGATGGCATCTGGGGAGCTGCGCATTCACTGGATTTCCAGCTGCCCCTTATCGGCTGTGGTCCAGCCATGGTCCGTGGAGGTTGCTAAAGATGGCTGGCTTTGAAGAGGCCGTCTCCATATGCAACCTGATACTTGGCACAGATTTAATGTATGAATAGGCAACCCTCACATGGCGGAAGCTGGCTGGACTCAACCTCCCCATGTCTGGTGCAGAAAAGTTGACATCTGACATCATTGTGTCCACAGAAGGCACGTGATTTCATGAAGAGCTCACTGGAGACAAGCACGGCCGAGCTCAACGAAGGCCTCTCGGTATGTCCAGCCTATCTACAACTGTTTGAGGTTGAACATTTTTGTGCATTTTGGAAATTATGCAAAGGCATCAATATGGGAAAATAACAAAGTTTCCAATGACTTTCAAATATTAATTTACTGGCCTGTGGGCAAAAGAGAAATAGGAACTTTTAAATGAAATCCTTTGAACAACAGCAACACATCAGCAAACAGAGAGGGGAGAGAGACTGAGTGGTTCACAGATACTGCACAGACAGACAGACAGTCTGACAAAAAGACACACTGAGTGCATCTCAGCATTCAGTGCTTGCTATCACCACCATTAGTGTGAGATGGACCAAACTTGCCTTCGCTGCAGTGCGGCACTGAAAGGTGCAGTCACCGACATGCTTTTGCAACTTTCTCCCCCCCCCACCCCAAAAGCTCCCACAGGCCTTATTCTAAATCTTAGGTTTTGCCTTTCCTCCCCCCCCCCACCACCACCAGCACTCTGCTATGGCCATTCTGTTGACTGCGACCTCCTCCCTCTTTTGCCTGATTTTTACTGTGAAATGGAGCCCTTCTCAATCACACAGTACTACTGGCCTGCTCTTTATTTCACTCGTCTTTTTTTTTGTTCCTTCTCTTTCTCTCTGGCTGGGAGCTTATCTGAGAGGCTCAGCTGTTGGTCGACTGTCCACAGAGAGCCCCGGGCCACAACGAAAATACAACTCTGGAAAATATAGCCACTCTGTGGCGTGGCTTTATTTATGTTAAGTACTGAGACACTTCAACTATTTACCGTAACCTCAACTTGAAATGTGTGAAACGATAAGCCCTCTATTCTCCGGCTGGGCTGATGCACCAATGAAATGCCTCTGAAATTGAGTCAAGGGAGAGAGGTGATGGCTGTCTTTTGAGTATGGGGGGGAGGTAATAATATAGCTGCACTGTCCAATAAAAAAACATGTATCTCCAAAATGTTGATGCGTTTCTAGACAGTTTGTTGGATATTTCTGACCTAAGATGTGGGGGAGTTTTCTCAACTCTTAAAGAGCCATTTGAACCTAAAAATAGAGCAAATATGATATACATAGTTTTCGGCAATGAACTGTACAACAAGACATCAGTAAAAGTGTTTGTCTGGAAGCTGCAGCAGCATGGCGTCCGTTGGAATTTTCACTTAAGTCTATTGGTATTGCCTAATACAATGACTACCAAAGGCAAAATGTTCTGAAATGTGGCTACGATCAACCAAGCATGTTGGGTGGAGTTAGAACCTATGACTGTTTGGTTAGGAGGCAGCTGATCAAACCAATGTGCCACAGTGACAACCAAAGACAATTGTGCATCAAACGGACAAATGAAAGGGTAGATATAGCCTTCTCTTTCAAAGGCTGTGCACATGTATGAGTGTCTGACAGCTCACCCTAAATCAATTACTCTCACAGCTTTGATTTGAACATGTTTGCAAAAAACGGGAAGTCTGGTTTCAAGAAAAGATGTTTAAATTCCCTTTCCATAAAAACCACAGCCCTCCTAATTGGTGACATCGTTAACTCTAGCTTTAAACGTTCAGTAAAGCAACACTTTTGGCTCAAGTGATGGGTGATCTTATGAGATGGCTGTGGCAGCAGCTGGCTAGTACAGCTACAGTACTTGAGGACTTGGTGAAATGGGTTTGAAACCTAGCTGGAGCAAAACCTCAGTTAAGTGAGGTGGTAATGGAGGTGGAAAATCAGATATGTGATGTGCAAGTAGGGTTTTGCCTAGCGGGTAAACATCTGTGAAGCTGCTTCAGTGATATGTCCCCATCCAGATGCTGCAATGCAGTGCTTGTTGGCAATATGCCTCTAGAGTCGGGCTTAGACTTAATTGCAGCCCCGCTCCAAGTGACAGACCCCACCCACCCCTCAGTCTTACGGCGCAGTCAGACCCAAAATCTGCCCGAAAACATTCACATGCTGTTGCCAAAAGCAGAGGGAGACATGGAATAGCGTGGGTAGAGTTCTAAACATAACCTACAGGAGCTAGCATGGCCAGCAGGCTAACAATCAGTGCTGTAAAAAGAAGCAAACTTATTCCAGACATTGAAGGATTCTAAATCTCACTCAGGGTGAGTGACACACTCTTAATGAGTCAACTCATTGGGATTTCAACTGATGAGGCAGGTGTGTTTTATATCCAGTAGACACCTTCCCCATTAAAATAACTTTAACCTTGTGACCTCATTTATTGTTAATAGAACACTCAAATTGGTCCATGTATTGATGAAGATAGCATAATGTCCTTTTGGCCCTGTCATTTCCTACAATGAGTGTCCTTCCATGTTAATCAATCCCATTGATGGTGCCTTCGATGTCCATGAAGGAATGGGGAGCTGGCATCAATACCGCTTCGTTCCCAGGAATTCAATATGTCAGCTGGACAAATACGTTTGCTCCAGCCAGCATGTCTGCCTTTGTTTGTTTACATCGGGAGGCATGTTCCACCATGTGGGATGTGTCAGGCGAGCGAGCTGCAGTATGTTGCTCAAGTGTCTTGCTCAAGGACACCTGGACATGTAGAAAGGAATTGAACTGCCAATCCTTTTATTAACCTGCAGTGGCAAACACACCACTTAGCAGACTATTACTTCAGCATTATTTTCCCCTTAAGGCAGCATTAATTATTTATTTTTGACCTCTTTATTATGCAGTCATGTGTACCGTTGCTAATTTAAGAATTTTGAGCAGCTTTACAGGAATAATGGCGGTCACTGCAAACAAGTGAATGAAAGTACTCACAGAGAGAGAAGTGAATAAATAACGAATGACTTTTATAACATGAGGCACCTGCTAATTAAGCAAACATGCCTCTGAATGTACTTGTATATAATTATTAATATCCCTGAATGGAACAACAGTTTTCAAAAACACCATGAATGCTAACATCCAATGATGCAAAGTGACGTTTTTAGAACATAATGCTTTATTGATTAATTATATTGAATTTGTATTTCAAGAACAAGTTTGGGTTTTCTTGGGATTTAGCATCTAATGGGATTAAATGGTCAACTGCAGTGATTGGTACAATCATGAACTTATTAATCAACGCAGTTCAAATCTAAATACTGTCTGCCTTTCTTATGAAAATTATATTTCTGTTACTGTAATGGTTTGATTTGTCACCGTTTTTGGTTGGATC
This sequence comes from Anarrhichthys ocellatus, assembly GCF_004355925.1. NCBI lineage: Eukaryota > Metazoa > Chordata > Actinopteri > Perciformes > Anarhichadidae > Anarrhichthys > Anarrhichthys ocellatus. Next base: position 5,803,534 of record NW_022280044.1, on the reverse strand, counting down.
TTTAATCTCTTCTCTGATAAACATCAGATGTATTGGTTCTACTATAGTATCATCTTTCATTTTATTTTTTACTAATTATGTGCCCTTTATTTTTGTACCTTGTGGATGGAAAAAATGCAATTTTGAAGCTGGTTTCTAAAGGTGTGAAGAAAAATCGAGATATACCACATGACGTTTGTGCTCTCTGCATCTTTTTTCTTCATCTAAGATTTTGAGCATCTGCAAAATATCACTTTCCTTTTTCTTACATTCGTCAAGACCTCTGTGTAGAAGATGAGATAGATATAGGCAGCCTGTGTGAAATCTTCATGTAAAAAGCAATTGCCTGCTTTCAAATGCAAAGTTGTTCTTGCTTTCGGGACAGCATACGTCTAGAAGAATCTCAGCTTCCAGATGCTGATAAAACTCCTGAGATCCGGCTGGATTTGGGATTGCAGTCGGCTGAAATCACTCAGTCAGTTATGAGCCGTCATCTGGGATTGACTCAGGTGTTTAGTATTCAAACAGCGTCCTCCTGTTTGACTCTGCTTGTCGTCCAGGCTTCGTTACAGCCTCTCAGGGACCCCAACAGCACTTTGAAGTTGACGTCTGCTCCCCACCATCTTAGCCAACATAAAGCAGAGTCACTCAGACTGCATCATTTAGTGTAACCCATTGCTCCTTGCAATTTATTTGCTTTCAATATTTTGGAATGGGCTATTTTGCGGCTCTGTGAGTTTGAAAGCCAGTTGTAAAGCTGTTGATGTACACCAACTACACAGCATATTACTCTTTTCATGAAGTAAATTGCTGAGGTGAATCCAGGTAGAAACCATTATTCCTGATGGATTCCCCCGACTAAAATTAAAATGATCACAAAGGAGGAGGGATGGAGAGAGGTTGGCTTTGAGATGGGGAGTATGCAAAAGCATCTGTGACTTTTTGTAAATTTAGTGTGCATTTATGCTCTACGAAGGGTGACAGTGAAAAAAGCCAGTCCTGAGGAGGGAGTGACTTTCAGAAACACAACGTGGGGTGATCCACAGGTACATTAAAATTAGATTTCAGCAATCATGCAGGCTCTCTGCAGCATCATGCGGAATGATATCCGGAACAGGTGTTGCTATGAGCATCGGCACATCAAATTAGACAAACAAGAGCTCAGTTCATAAATTGGCTGCTGACCTCAGTGGCATTCAGTAGGCAGTTTAAATTAATGAAAAAATGTAAATCATGAACAACTCCTTTACGTTATAACCTCATTTCTGTAATGGACTATAATTAAATTGAGAAAGTTAAGTGCAGTAGTAGACACAATTGTAAAGATAAAGGCCATGCATGGATACAAATCCAGGCCCTCCCTCTTGGTATACAATAGCTTCAATATTTCATTTTGAAATATTCCCCTTTCATGAAAGTTTCTAGTCAGCTAATCATGAAAAAAGGAGTCCAAAATTGATAGTTACAAAACAGCAAATGAAGAATAGCTTGTAGCTTTGTATTTCCCTAAGAGGCAGATCATTAGATGGAAAACACTGGGTATTGACTTTTGTGCTGGAAGCTGGATACAAAGGGCTTTTTAAAAGCTCACTGATTTAGAAGAATCCTTAAATGCAAACACATATTTGCTTGTGCTGCATATTTTTTTTTTTATCTTATAGGGCAATATGCATACAAATAAACAACTGTCCTTACAGCTATGCATGTTTTAATCCAGAGGATCACCAGGAGAAGTATTGGAAAATGAGACTAATCCCAACGAGCAGTAGAAAGAAAAAGGCATAAATACTAATCTACAGGAATTTTATAATAAATTGGACTAGCATAAAAGTGAACTAAACTTATATGTGTGGCAAGAGATAAACACACTAGTGGTAATAAATCAGGCCCAAGTATTAAATAGAAAGACTTAGTGCAGTCATGGGAAACACTTTGTCCTGGTATTTACTTTATGCCTTCAGAAGCGTCTCCTTTAAGCTCCGCTTGCATCCATCTATTCCAATTAGTCTAAGTCCTGCCGAAATACGACTTCCTGCAGCCTCCTCTCTGTTATGATGGTTGATGTTGGGATTTTGTTTGAAGCACTGAGATTTGAAAGAGTTAGTTTGGTATAAATTAGCAGTCTAAAATGCATTCATCCAAGTTATTTTGCCATTCACTGCATGGCTGCGATTCTAGAAGTTAGTGTCCACAGGTCGATAGGAAAAGGTTACATCAAGCCTTTCTGAATGGATTGTATTTGTATCACTAGTTAAAACTGTAAAGATCACTTTAAATATAATACGTTGCGCTTTGTAACCAGTTGTGATGATCAGTGTGAAATAGATTGGCCTTTTTATCTTGACCTTTACATTGGACTTGAGTATAATATAATGATTATATTTCAAAACTGATGATGGTTGTTATTGTGCTGATTGCAACACAATCAATAGTTCATTTTTTTCAGTTTATACCCCATAGAACACATGGGCAATTTAAAGCCTCTCTAATAAGAATAAAAGACAACAAGAGCTACAAAATAACTAAACTAACATCCAGTAGAGATCTCAGCAGGTGTGTCTTCAACGACCACTGCTCTGTTGTGTAATTGAGTGAATACAAGGAGTCGGCAGGCAGTATAAAACAGGCAATAAAAGGTGTTTTGAGAAAGTGTGAGTCACTACAACCATGAGAGGTCCATCAAAAATAGTTTGCTGCAGTAAAATGCGGGATTAGCTGTGGACAGACACAGAGGTGCACACTTACTCACAGACACACTCACAGGCACACTCAAATACAAGCGATTTTATGATTCTGCTGTAATATCCTGTAAAATGTAGAGGATAAATCTGGTGTGAATTACTTTTCTTATTGTCAACAAATTCCATCAGTGGACCAAAACCAACAATGTGTTAGTTAGTCTCAGTAACTTTCTGACTTCCCATCACTGTGTTGCTCTGATCCTTTAGCCCATTTGTTTCTATTGCAGACATCAATCGTTAAAAGTGGCAGACAAATATATAATTTGACTTTCTAAAAAGGGTCAATCATTTTTTATCAAATGTTACTCAAACAGGCTCATTGATGTGTATTTTAATAGGTTTTTGACAAGAGTGGAGCTCTACGGCACAGAGAAAAAATATTCTTAATATATTGTCCCTACAGTTTTCTCTTCTCAAAATACCAAAACAAAAAACAAAACGACCTCCGTTTAGATGTCAGAGTAGAGATTATTGACTATGTTTTATGCGTGACAAAAAAAATAAATGAATCCTTTTAAAACGTTTTTAAAATAAAGATTTCAATCAGCATCTTGTAGTGCAGCTATTTTCGTTTGATGGGAATCTGTCTTTTTATCCAAAAATGACTTTGGAGTGTAGGGCGAGCTAAAGGTTGTTAGCACAGCTTTAATAGGATTTATCCATGTTGAAACATCTTTTTTTGTAAAGTCAACTCATTATCTTGACAATAGCCCACACCCAAATGATGTACAATTGTCCTAATATTAAGAAAAAAAGTAATTATAAAATGTATGTATTCATGTAATTGTTCAATTATAATGTGAAGCTCAACCTGGCATTATAGAGCCCTCAGCTGTCCTTAGAGAATAATTCACATATCAGATTATGTATGTCCTCAGACATCAGCAGCAGTTTGGCAGACATCCCAGGCAGTAAAAACACCAATAAGGAGCAGGAATCGTGAGCCTTGTGTGCTCTGGTCTATTTCAAAAGAGATAAGCTGCTGTGAGGGAGAAATGTTATTAACCCAGACATACCACTCCTGCCCTGACTGAAGAAAACAGTAAATGATTCAGTTGCTTCAAAGGAAGAAATGCTGAATTTAAGACCACGTATGAGGTGGTTATATTGCCGTGTGGAAAAGTCCAGTTAGGTGGGAATGTGCATTTCTATCTCAAAGACAGAGCGACACTGGAGTGTTATCTGTACCGTCTCACAGCCGGCAGCTGCTCCTAGGAATTGGATGCTGATAGTGTGGCTTCAGTGTCAATATTAGCCTCATTTTATAGTAATGCACGAAATATCTTTGATATGATATCTCATCAGCTTTCATAGTGATTACACATTTTTCAGACAATGGATCTAATTACAACTTGGAAGCAGCAGGAGCTCAGCCCGGCGTGGACGGGAGGACTGTTCTTTCACTTCAGTAGCCTAGGAACATGTAATTTTCTCCACCATAATTTCTTGTAGAAGTTCAAGCCTGTAGGCCGGAAATAATGCTGTTGTTGCACTGATTTCACTTGTTCCCTTCTTTTCAAAATTCTTTGCGTGGCACATGTAATGTGATCAAGTTAAAGAAAGCACCATGGACCCAGTGCACCGATTGTGGTGCCAAGAGTCCAAGTCAAACATGTTTAGCCATAAGGTGATTATCAGGCAAGGCTCTTACAGGGACATATGTGAATGTTGAATATGCTTCAAAAATCATGAAAGCTGAACTATGTTTATAATTAGTATTATTTGGTGTGCCAGATATTTCACTCTCTCTCGGGTAGTTGAAGCTAAAGGTACTGCACTTCCCAATGTTTTATTTAAATGGGAACTGTTGCCTGTTAGATCTCCTGCACACAATCCTGTCATGGCTGGGAAGCTTTCCTCTCACTCTTAATGCATTGAGCACAATATTTACATTTTAAGGTGCTCTCATTTCAGACATGTCAGAGATCAGACTGTGAACCAAGTGTGTGTGTGTGTGTGTGTGTGTGTGTGACTGTGTATTTACATGGGTTCACATGTACCAGTGTGCAACACTAGATTGGTTTAATAGAACAAATTATGGAGCTAACATCCATACAAGTTTTTTTTGTCTCATTATGTATCTGTTTAACCAGAACCTAAAAGTATGATATAATCATGGTCATCATTGTACAAAGAACAATATCAGTGAATGAAAATCAGAGGTCATTTTCCGAACCTTGGAGTCACTACCTGCTTTGCAATACTGTGAACATGTGCATTTGTTCCCTGTTTTGTGTTTCAAGAGGTCCACACAATATGTGTAATGAGTGAGCATTGTAGGGGAGCTCGTGATTTCCTACCCATTCGTTGGTCTGGCAGGATGTAGATTGTGCTTTGCAGTAGGGCCACCTCCAGTCAAAATCACCTCCAGTGTAATTTGAAGACCTCTAATCAGTGAGGGCAGACTGGCGTTTCCATAGAGCATGTCCAGGAAAGGAGAGTTTATCGGCTCGTGTTCAAGGAAAAGAAAAAACTGCACCATTTGGACAAACCAGACATTTCAGCCTTACAGCCATTGCAGCCACAAATGCAATTATCGACCTTTATTCCGTCTTGTCCTTGTTGCCTCCCATACACATTTTAAAAATAGCCCCTTTATTCAAAATATATACGCTGTCTTTATGAAAACCTGACCATAGCTGCAAGTATAAGACGTCACTGTAACTGTACATAAAACAGTGGAGGGTGGAGCTGGAGTATATAGAAAGTGCATCATTAACTCATAAAGTAAATGAAGACATGCTGAAATGTAGTGTAAGCGTTGGACAAATAAAGAAGAGTCATGAAGTCTGAACCGCCTCAGTAATTTCAGATATGCAGCAGTCCGTCCAAAGTTGCTAAATTAGCAAACATTAACTATACTTCTTGTCATGTAAAATCCCCTGAAGGTATTAAATTGAGCAAGGGTTAATATGTTTTGTTTATGAATTAAACATTTCATTTTTAAGAGGAAAATCCTTGCTTTAAGGTAGAGAAATAGGATTGACAGAGTTTCACTATATGGCCATTATGTGACCAGGCATTACACTTGACAAGGGCGGCTTCACCTACAGCAGCGTTCCTCATGCGCATTCATTCATTTTGTGAATTAACCTTTGCCTACCTTATTAAAGAGTTTCTTCGTACTAAGACCCAAAATGAACACTGTAAGTCTTGATCCATAGAAGCGGTTTCCACTTCACAATCATATGCACAAACCCATTTTCACCTGTGAGCGTCAGAAGAGGTACTTCACGTTGCTATATCTGTATGCTATCAAATGGAATACCCAAACTCATTTCTCATGTCATGTTTGCTCAATCCCTGAAAATAATATGATCTTGAAGTTGTATTATTTTGAAAGAAAATTTAAAGTATAAATCTTCACATCTTGGTAATAAAAAGAAATTTGTGGGCACATGCTGCAGATTTGTATGTGCCATAAGCTATGTATGGCACCATACAGTCTTATCCATAAAGGATATTACAACAACTTGGGAAATAAATTGCAATTATCTGTAAAAGGTTAGATGTCAGAAGGATCTCTCCCTTTTATCCCTCCGCCGAGATATCGCATGAAAAAGTCGACCCTCTGAGGGTTAAAAGACCACATTCACACTGCAGCTGAGAGCTGAGTTTTCACCTTTAGGCTGACCTTTTTTGTACAGTATACTGTATATAGACAGGTTTTGTAAGAACCTAGTCATAAAACCAGGCAGGAATTTTGAGCTGAAGAATATTTGCTCAGAAAATAAGTGCCTAAAGCTGCTCTGGTGCACAATCAGTTGAAAAAACAATCATGTTTGATGTTTGTTTTTAGACGCACAGCAGGGTATTAAGATCCTTCAAGATCAAATCCAAGAAAAGGATCTAATGTTGTGAGGGCCCATCTGTGCTACATTTCTACGTGTGCCATCACTATGTTAGAAAGACAAGAAGAGACAAGAAATATGGATTTTGATGAGAGCCGTTCATTTAAGTTACACACAAATAACTAGGCTCAGCATGCAATTATATGATGATTCCACTCTACATATTTCTATGAAAATATTTCTTGACAACCTTGTTTTACAACAACAAAAATAAAAAGTAACTTTTGACAACATAATGTGATACAAAACACAAAATATATTACAGTTTTATCAACAGATAAAAACTAAACTGTAATGTGAAAACAAACAAATTGTAGAAATACTTTTTTTAGTGGAGTGCAATTCAATGCCATGCATGCATCTGTGGAATCACACTTTGTATCGCCCTGATTGGTAAAGCATCTCTTCTTCAGAAGCTGATTAAGGTGTTGCAGTAAAATGATGTGTCCATCACTAATGTTAGGTAACGTTAGAAGGAATGCAGGAAAAATAGTTTATGGACTAAATGCATTGCAGCATGAAACAGATGGAACAAACAATGAAAACAGGTAGGCCAGCGCACTGACATAAAAAAAAAGCTAAGCTAACTTAATATTATGTGAAGGTTGCCTTCAGTGAGTTCTTTCATGTTGATAGAATATTTTGGCAGAAAGGAGTACCGTAGTTATGTATGCTGTCAACCATCCAAATCTTCCCCTGGCTGAATATTAAAGTAGCAGGTAACACCAATAATGCTAAGCGAGCAGTGAGCAAGAGCAGCCAGAGTCTGGTAATAACTGTATTCACTGTGAAGAGTCAGCCCGTTGTATTACAGGAGAGAACAGTGACATGGGCACTGTGTACGTGTGTGTGTGTGTGTGTGTGTGAACAAGTAAACAGTATCTCAACCACTAACCTTGTGAGATGACAACACCTTTAATAACTGTACGTTGCAACGATGATGACAGCCATAGCCTATGAATGCTCCTCATGCCCCCCCATTCATATTGGATTTTTTCAGAGGGGGGGGGGGGGGATTTTACCTTTAACTGCACTTCACTGATTTAAGCCAATCTGAAGAGCGAATGTTGGACATTTGTCGCCCCCACCACAATGATAATTACTGCAGTTATAGCACACTGTTTTATACTGCTCTCACTGATCTCATTCTATTTTCTTTTTTTAAACTCAGTGTGTTATGTGACATTTGTGTGTAAATGGATCAATAAAAATATATAACTGTAGTACATATTTGTTGTAGCTTTGATCCAAACTGAGATGTCTTAACAACTGTTGGATGGTTTTCACTGATATCACTGCTTCATAACCTCGTAAACACCGCAACAAATCATATTACTTTAAAGGCATGGATCCCCTCCCCTAAATGGAAATTTAAAGATAATAGTTGACTTGAATTCATTTTATGTTCTTCACAAATCATTACGTCCTTACTATTGTTGAACTGCAGTTGTGGTTTTTCTGTTCTTGCAAATCACTCGAGAGAGCACAGTGTTCCTGTTTGGATGCATTATGAAAATGTGACATATTTAGGGTTACTGAACCAAGTAGCCCTACTCTCATGGCTTGTTTGTCAACTGTTGACAATTCGTTGTAAAATTGTCAAGTTCGCAGCTCACCATTTACTTTAATGTGACTATTTCTGCTGTTTGTGTGCGACACGCCTCAGTTGACGGGACCCATGATGTGTTTTGTGCTTCACCACAGCGGTAATGAAGCTAGTGTGTGAAAGAAAAGTTGCTATGAAACCATAGCATATGTGGAAAGAGAACCGCTTATTGCATCCTTCCGACGTAGATATTATTCAAGCATGCGCAGTATGTGGCATAAGTCTTGACATCGTTTGCTTTGTAAATTACGTGTTACAGTCCGATCAAAGTCCCCCAAATGTAAGATTATCAGATGGATGGAAACATTGCATTGTTGCAAAGCTCCTTTGTGCCTATGTGGCCGCAGCCTAATAAATCTGTGCCATCTGACATTTGGAACTTGTTGTATCCGAGATTAGACCATCACTGCCTCTGATACAAACATACATGCCAAAAATGGCCTCATATTACAAAGGAAATCACTGAACCTGGAGCAAGGCTTTAACATGGAGAATGAAGTATTCATGCCCAACATCCTCCCTTGTTTTACAAATGCAGGTTAATGTGTTGACCTTCTTTAATGACACCAATTACTCGGCAATCAAGCTTTATTTTAAGTCCCAAAACAACCACCTCCATCCTTCACTTTAAAATCTATTACCAACAAACACCTCGATAAGACATTAACTCAATGCCTTATCTGAAATGCGCTCAACTCAGTCCCAGCCTTCAACAACAGCTGTGCTCCAACTTATTTCTTCAACAGTTGAACACGCAAAAATACTTGGACTATCACAAGTTATACTTTGAGTATTTCTTACGTAAAAAGTGTATACCAGTTAATCTTGCTTTGACAACAGAGCATAAGTGGCACTGGATTTAAGCATTGTAAGTTGCTCAGTTCAAAAAAGTTCATCTGGTGCTATCATGAGGTCAACATGTTTTATTTATCCAATTCTTCGAAGACTCTACTGTACTTTGTGTTTAGAGAAATTAAGCAAATCTAAACAAAACTAAACAAAGCTGGTTGTGCCCAAGTATAGCTCCAAAGGGATGCCTGTATCCATCCTGTCGTGTTTGTTAATGAGTTGGCTCCTAAACTGTTTGCCAATAAACTTTCTTTGAGTTACTTCACTGTCAAAAGAACAACCTTATTTCTACGAGCGATTGTTCAACGTAGGGAAGTATTCGGTCAAAGACATGGTAAGAATCCCAGAGCTTCCCCCTCTACAGCAGTCAGGACAGCATACAGACGCAGTAAACACAGGGTTAACGTTGTGAATTCAAACAAAAACACTTGCTTAGTTATAGAAAACAAAACCACTTAGCTGTAGGATAAACATTATGGGATTTAAAGCTATAAGTAAAACGGAAAGTAACATAAAAACGGAAAAATCACAAAAATAACTAAATAACTGAACACCGTTCTTGAAGACCAATCTCCCGGTTGAAAGCCCTGGGGTGTTTTGGACCATTATGTTCAGTTCTCATTCTCAGGACGTTAAAAAAAAACAATGCTTTGGGAAAAAACACCCACCCAACATTAGCAAGGTTGTTAGGCAGCACATTTTCATATACAAAGGTAATTCAAATGTCTTCAACATCTACACTGCACTGTCTATGTTTGACTCTTTATCATGCAGGATGTTTGACGGATTGTAGTTATTGAAATGCTGGAACTTTAAAATGTTTTAAGGATTTTATGTCGTTGATTGTGTCATTACTATCCAGCACACACACCCAAACCCTCTTTCCCCTCCTAAACTCCGGTCCAGAACTGCTGATGCTGATTGTGGAACACGACCCTGAATCGAGTATCAATAATCCAAACTGAATCACTGCTGAGACGCCCCATTGCGCTGTGCCAATAGCGTCAGGGTTTGGTGTGGTGTCACAAAACAATAAATTAGTTATTTTTCACGCACTTTGGGAAGTTGAAAATGAGAGAAGGGAGTAGCAAGTAAACTGTCTCAGTCATGTCTTTGAACATCTGACAGCATAAATGTGATTGTTCTTATGTCTGTACAGCTTGTTTTTAACAGTCTTTAATGCTCAAAGGTTATGAATATCAAAATAAATTGGGTGGGTCAAAGATGCACCTGTTCTGCCTTTGTTCTTTGTGTCCTATTTTTACATGAGAAACATGTCTGTTGTATTAAAGTACTAGTAATTACAAACACTGGAGTCCAAAAGCTTATTTCTTTGGCTTGCTGCCAAAGTTGAAATTCAAAATAATTTGGTTTAAAGTACAACTCCTATGACAGACACTATAACATTTGACTGTGATTGCAACTAGAAAATTGAACGGATTGAATTTACTGTTTTCAAAGCATGACCCTTTAAGCATCCAATTACATTAACAAAAGGCTCCAGGTCTCCCACAGCATTCCTGCGTGTTTCCTGATGTGGGTAATTAAGACTGTCACATAATCAGCTCTGCCACATTGTGCAAGTACAAGTTCACCACATTGCCTTTGAAAACACATTCATAATCATGCACTCTAAGTTATAAGCTTCCCCGGGGACTGACACACTATGTTCATACAATAATATGAACACTTGTTAAAGTCTCTTTGCATCTGTGATGTTTACCTTTAACCCTGTTTCTAAATGTCCCCCGACAGAGTGAGCCAGACTGACTGTAGGTTAGACAAGACTAGCAGGTGATTCAAGGTAAAATTTGACGTGGAACTTAAAGCCTGGGATCAAAATCAACATATTATTCATTGTTATTTACAATTTTAAGAAGTTCCTCTATTTTATCTTTCAGGACTCATCCCAAGGACAGCAGGTTAGCTTTGCACGACTCCTTCCTCCGCCACAGCTTGGTGTTCTTCCATAACAGGTAGTACAGGTTACATATAATAATGATACGGTGACAAACAACTTGTGAGTCACACATTGAGTGCAAACCAAACTCTTACTGCATATAGCTTGAGCCTAAAGAAGAGAACACTGTGTGTGAGACTTTGTCTGGGGTCATATGGTGCTGTAGCCCACAGCCAGCTGCTCAGCAGCCAGGGCAGGGGAGATGTAGCAGCCACTCCTACCTCCTGTTGGATGGCCTAAAAGAAAACAACGTGGACACACATCATAATTCAACTACAGTGGCCACAAGTGGAGCCTTTTTTATCACTTTCCCTGCCACTACAGTAACTAAGATGAACAAATGTTTTGAGCATTGGCACACTTCAAAAGCTAGATAAAATAAATGTGTTAAACTGAGGACAAAATGAGATGGTGGAGATTTACTGTCTGGCAGATTAGACTGCAGACTGGTACCAGGCCACTTAACATTTGTTTCTATGGCTGCAAAGAAACAAATAAATTCTGACAAAAAGCTTTGAGTAATATATAAAGACTGTTATAAGACATATTATGTGTGATAATAATCTTGAACTTGGTCGAGTCTAATGTGTGTCTTTCTACATCACTCTTTGTGTCAGGCCAACAGCTGGATACTGATCATTTTAGCCACACAACAAAAAGCAGTGTGGCTCTAATGATGGTACTTTTGTTCAATCATTTAACCTCCTCGGTTGAATTGCCTCAAAATGTTTTGCAGGAATTCACGAGGATGAATTGTGATAACTTAAGTGATGCTCTGACGTCATAAGGTCAAACTTTTAATATGGCCAATATATTGGTTTATCATGCGATACCTGAAAACTACATTCCCAGCAGCCTCAGCTCCACTTTGTACTTTGTAGCAGATGCTAGCATGTTAACATGCTAAACTAAGAAGCTGAATGTTGAAAACATTACACCTGCTAAACGTTAGCGTGTTAACATTGTTATTATGAGCATCGCAGTGTATCGCAAAGCCTCTGTCTGTTATTTTTGTCATTCGAAGCAGATCATCCGGGGTCAAGAAAACCAGATCTTCATTAGTGAGAGTCAACATGACTTTGTGTCTGTTGCACAAATAAAAAATGAAAGCACAGAGTTTTAAATTTGACAGCAGATCCCGAGGATTAGGTAAAATAAACTCCTACGTTTTTTAAAAGACTGGAATGCTGGAATATCAACTGAAAAGTGAAACACAAGGGCGGCAGGATTTTGTCTGTGTTTGTCCAGTGTGTAAATTAATGTCTTTCTTATTTGCTAAAAATCACATCAGTACTTCACTGAGTGAAGGTGACAGCCAAACACTGGCCTGACCCTACAGACAAACTATTTCTACTGTGTTCACAGAGCTCTTTCACGTATCTGTAACCTTGCCTCGCTGTGGCTCCTACTGAATACATTTTCACGAATAGCATACCTGTGCTGAGTGTCACAAAACTGGAATGTAATGAGGAGGGAGTTCATGCAAGGTTGTACTTCAAACCAACACTATTATTAAAAATAGTGTGTGTGCAGATCAGCAAAGTCAGTTACGAAAGCATGCATGGATGTGTCATGTGTGCTGTCGAGGTGTCGAAGGTGCAAAACCAAAAGACAATGACGAAAGGTGGATGTCTGCTGTGGCAATGGAGGAGAGAGGGACTGATAAGTGACATGGGGAGGAGGTGAGCTTTCATACTATGAACCACACTGAGCCCATGTGTGGTTCATGAAGCTGATGACCAGCATGCTGCAAGACAAAGAGCCAGCAAGACAAGCAAAAACAGCATTGATTATCAATCGGCTACCAGGTTAATTCAACACGGACAACTGATTACAGGCGTTGCTGACCTTGTTGTCTTTACTAGCAGCTGTTGTCCAGTTAAAGTCTGCATTTCTGCGGAGGAAGCAGCTGTTATTGGAGCGATTAGTGAGTGGCGTGACCAGCGGTGTTATCAGCCCTACGGAACGGCCGTCTGAAGTCACGGTTAGCGGCTTTGAGGAGGACGGACACAAAACAGAGGACTTTCCTTCCACACATAAACTATAAAGGCACAAAACATGAATTGCTCTCTAGCACGACAGAGACTTCAGCCACCAGCAGAACTACAAGTGAGAACAGACAACAACGAAACCGAGGAAACGAGTGAGAGACGTGTGTTGACCACATTTATGGAGCCGTAATCTAGTAAACTATTACGTGTAAGTGTTGATTTTAAAGTAAATTTGATGTGTGAGAGAGAGAGAGAGATACAGAGCAAGACCCGCAGCGCTGTAACTAAGTCTGAAAAATAAAACTTCTAAAACTTTCCATGAAATTTGTCTATTTGAGAATATAGAGGAAGATTTTAGAGGAAATATTAAGTATCAAACACGACTTTTTATTCTTAAAGATTACTTTATTACTCTGTCGTATTTTTTTGAACTAAGCAACCAATCTACTTCCTGTTTACTCTCTAACTGCTGTACAAAGGAAGCAATACAATGCAGTAAAAAACTGAAAAACACCCCAAACAGCCACCTCTATGAAAACAGTCGGTCTCGGCCACTGGGAGATGGAAGTGCTTGGGGATATGATGAAATAAATAAAGTATGCATCCTTTGCTATAACTTCAATATTTAGTAAAACATAGCTTTGAGAGCCCTCATTGTTGTATTCTGCTTTTTCTTTCATGGTTATTCACAGCTTCTCATTGAGCTTCATGTTTGCTTTAATGTCTCAGAGAAGTTGTTGTTTTGGAAGGCAGAAAATTTCGGCCTCACACAAAACCATTCTTTAAAGTACTGCAGTCATTTAGTATCTTGGTACATTATGTAATTTACATGTTGCAGTCCTTTCCCTAATTAGCACTTTACTCAATGTAGTGTTTATTTATATATACTGCTCCCTCTAATTGTCTGCCACCTGCAATTTGAAAAAAATGTAATAAATAAAAAAACAACTAAAAACATGTCCTGCCCAATTATAAACCATCTGTTACCCTCTTTGAACTTATTTTAAAGCTTGTTACCGTATTCATTTGTGACATGAGGTTCTGGTTACACGTTGAGCTCATTGTTCAATTGAGAATAAAAAAATAGGAGAAGAGCTGTGTTCACTCACCTTATACATAATTTAAGGAGGAAAGCAGGCCAGGTTATTACCGGGAGAAACAAAGACGTCTGGGACTTTGCGTATGATGCAATGACATGATTTTAGCTCGGGTATTTATTGCACTGGCTTTTTCGATCATTGTCACTGGAGATATATTAAAATTGCTGGTGTACAACAGAATCTCATTATCACATTCAAGCAAGCTCCAAACAAATTACCATGTGATTCCTTTTCATCTCGATACAAACTCATTTTCATACTATAAACAAGAGGAATTGCAATCTTTGGGAAATAAATTGACTTTGTACACTTCTATTCAGAGGTGGTAAAGCGTGGGTGATGAGCCACAAAGTGATTCACAGACGAGACAAACCGCTTTTCACAATCAATTGCAGAAGGAAGACAGCTGCTATTGCCGCTAAAAAAGATAAAACCTCTGTTGAGCAACTGAAATATCCTGAATAGAGCAAGTTCACGCATACACACACACACACCTCCTTGACTTTGACTGAGTTCCAAGATGCTCAGTCTTTCTCAGCACTGGAAGCATATATCTTTGGCATCACTTATTCAACTAACTCGGTTGTTTTATTCCAAATATAAAGTGGTCACTGCTATTTGATAAAACTAAAGGAAGTTGGGTAATTAAAGACACCTGTTTGCTATAAATTGTGAGTTCTCCAATCCAGTACAAAGAAACACAAATCAGCCATTGTTTGTTTTACAATGGACAGTATTTTCATTGTCTTGAACTCTCAAGGAATGCAAAGCCCTTGTGAGACAATCTCAGTTTGAATTTGAATAGCTGACAATAAGGTTTTAATTATATGTGATAACTAAACTCACCATATTAAAGTAAACGCTGTGGAGTTCATTTTGATCAAATCTGGAAGATGTTTTTATTTTTTTATTTTACGGTCTGCCCTCCACACACTCAAATAGGATGGCAGAAAATATAGAAATCCTGCTTAAATCCTGCTTCCAATTGTTCTTCCTAAATGAGAATAAAATAGAATACTACTTTATTAATAATCAGTGAATTAATCTTCTGCATTTAATCCATCCAAATACTTAATACAAAAAATGGCAGAAGCTTCTAATCTTGACTCGTACAACCCACCAGTTACCAGCTGTCCTTTTGCCAGGGATTCAAACTTGCAACCTTTTGGTCCCTCTTCAACCTCTGGGACTACCTACCACCCAAATTGCCAACCTATTATTTTTACCAGCTCACCCTAATATATCAGGCTAAAACTGTCTCTGACCATGTATAAGTCAAGGCAATGAACTATAGGCTGTACACATTCTGCCCTACATCACTAAGGCTAATATCGTTAACAATAAGGTCACTCACACAAATACAAAACCACACCTGCAACAGAATCCACACAGCTGGAGCACACTCACCTCTCTCTCTCCCTGTCGCTCTGACACCGCTTCAACATGTGGGGAAATAAAAAGCTTGACAGTCCAGCCGCGCAGTTACGATTGCTGAGATAGTGACAAAAGCAATGAGAAAAGGGTTTAGTAAACGGTCAGTTTCCATTCTCTATAGCTGCCCGACAAACAAATAAATTAATAAAAACAGTAAATTATTTTGTGTTGTGCATTTCTGCCGTAATAGTATCTATATATTAGCATACATTAGCTGTGCCAACAAGACACAGATGATTAGCTGACAGCCAGATGGTCCATTATGTTACCTGGAAAGTTGAAGTATTATGTTTCACTGAAGGGTGTCAGGAAATCCATTTCTGTGTTGATTCATCTGTCTGTTTTGAAGTTGAAATGTTCAATCCAACAGACTACACGTGGTTAAGTGAAACATTGGCATGCAGGCTACTGGAATTATTGTTCCTAATGGAATATGTTGTTCTGTCTGCTTTCAGCATGAATAGACAAAGAAAATATCTAAGGCATCTCTGTTATTGCAAATGACTAAAACCGATTCTGACAAGACATAATTAGGTGTAGGCAATGCAGTGTTGTGTTCATGATAAAAACTGAATTTTTTACATGTTTGTGGAGAAAGCAATCAATTTTCAAAGACTGAAGTGACACAGCTCCCAGGTAACAATTTCAAACATTCTTCTTTTTCCCCTTTGAGGCACAAACTCCATCTCCGTCAACTCTCATCTATATAAATTGATTCCTGTCACATGGTTTGAGTTATCCATTATTTTGAAGGTCGCAACATTTCAGACAGATTCTTGCATGTCTCTCTTCCCTCATATTTTTTTTTTCATCCCGCTGTGGGCGATATTGATTTGGCCCAAGTCAATTAATCATGACAAGAATGTTATGCTCAGAAAATGCGTCTCCTAATGCGACCTCACTGACGGAGGGGAAAGAGCAGAACTGTACAAAACACCATTCGATTTTCAGAGGGGAAGTTTACCTCACGAGTGTAATAACAATTAAGGAAGTTTATCTTAAGGGATGTGTACACAATACTCAAATCTATATGTGAAGGAATTTATTTTAAGGGGTGGACTCACGTTTGAATTGAATAATGAAGAACAACATGGTTTGTATTCCTTGTCTCTATTTTTTTCTTTTTTGCAATGAATTTATGAGTAGTTTTCTATTGGTCATGATTGTGCCACCTCATATTTGTCCATTCACTGAAGAAATAGACAAGAAAAATATAATTACACTTCCAGCAAACAATGAAATGGATGAGCTGGAATAGATGGTGTGTTGTGTGACCAGTCATTCAGTGGGCATTTCATTTCTTCCTAGACACATCTATCAAATGTTAATTATGATTCTGCATTGCTTACTGAATGTGGGAAAGGAAAAAAACAAGTTATAACACAGCTGAGTACATCGCCAACTCCCAGCCGCTACTGAGACAAAGTGGGGGGAAACAGTTTGCTCACTTTTAGTGTTTTGGACTGTGTGTTTGGCTAACAGCTAACAGAACTACAAGTACGCTGCTGACTGCTTGGTGATATCAATTTCGTTTTTTTGGCAAGATTGTGTGAAATGTCTCACACGACAACTTCCAGCCGATCGGTTGCATACACGTTACAGACAGATGCATCAAGGTCAGAGTATAACATGCCGGCAGGAATTGGAGAAGTTAAAATTGTGATTACAGTTTCTCTTTATTTCTGCTCTATTTGAAGCTGCTATACCCAATCTCCATGGTTGTTCAGATGCAAATAATTGTACCAACGTGATGTTATGCCCCTCCACTGTCTTGGAGGCTGTAATGACGAACATCAGCAGGCAATTGGCTGTTTGTTCTCCACAGAGCTTGTTGATTCCTTGGATATTTGTTTAAAAAAGAAACTGTAAAACAGTCAATTTAAAAGAAAAGGAGACGTGCAGAGGTAGAAAGGATGATTCAAACAGACAAGAGGCCTGGTATCAAAGTAGGGACAACCTACTGAGCGTTATTTTTCTTCTTCTAGTATATGTTGTTTGTGTTTTTACCGAGCAGAATATTTACTATGGTGGCTCTCTATACTTTCTTCTGTCTGGGAAGTATATATTTAGATTTCACAGCATATTGTCAATCTATTATTACTTGCTGACAATGTTTTGAGTATACTTGTGGTTAAAGTTGCATTGTGGAGCCTTAAGGTGCTGATTCTATTAACCTGATAGGAATCCAGGAGAACATGAAAAAGAAGCAGAATGATTTCTCCACACCGTCACATTCTGGTGGGGAATGCAGACCAGCTGGCGACTCCTGTGCATCAACGATGGATCGTGCATCTAATAATAAGCCAAGGTGTTTCTGCTCAGTCTTCATCAGGGTGGGCCAGGAACTCTGTTCTCCATGTGTTTTAGATTTTTCGATTGGTTGGTCTTTTTCTTTTCTTTGCCACTGTGTGCAGTGCAGCTGTGGCAGATGGTTTTGGACAGTCAGTCCCCGTGTAGATGTTTTGCTTGAATGCACCAGCAGCAAGCTGTGTATGCTGTCTCACTAGTCATACATTGAAACCTTGCACTTCTGACCAAGAAGACTTAGCTGCTTTTTAAAGTTGCTGTTTGACACCAGAAGCTAATAGAGGAAATAGAAGTAATGGCAGCCATATTCCATGCATGGTTTGCAGGATTTTAATCCAAGCCAAACACCACAGGCAGTTACTTCATGGTTCTTTTTTTCTTCTCTTTCCACACACCTCTGGTTGAAGGTGATAATTAGTAAAGATTTTGGTGAGATAACCCTGGGCATGATATCTCAGCTTCTGGTGAAGTTGCATTTCAGCTGGATGAAAGCACAGACCTTTTTTTACTGCATCCAATCCTGCACAACTGTTTACACTTTGCTTTGTGAATGAGGAGAACTTTGTGGAGGAAGCAATGCTTTTTAAAAGGCACTCAAAGGGTAGAGTCAGGGGGGAAATATATGTATTGAATTTTAGATGAGGACCGAGAATTGAATGTAATTGAGCGGTTTCAGTGTGTGGGTGTACAGTATGCAGTGATGGAACTGTTGCCATGGTCAGCAAACAGACCAGGCTGACTAAACTAATCGCACGGGAAGCTCTCAGAGTAGTTGCCATGCTACACAGGGAGACACTTCTGGCAAAACAAATTGGCAAAACAATTGATGAATTTGATCAGAGGCCTGTTGTAACAAACTTTGTAGAACTCTTTGCCCTGACTTGTTGATTTTCCGATCAGCTTTATAAGCTTGCTTCTACACTGTGTTATGCTGTCTTGTGTATTGACTCTTTAAATTCCCCCAAACCATATATCGACAGCCGAGATGATTAAATGTGAATTTGATTGCTCTGCCAGTGGTCATAGATCGCAAATGCACTTCTTTTTTTTTTTTTTTACAGCCTTCCGGTCTTAGGCAACCTCTCAGAGGTCACCCAAGCTATCTCTACTCTGCACTGCAATATATAAGTTTCCTACAATTCTAAACAGAGATACAGGCATGACACGACAAGTGCCGATTGAGGAATGACATTTACAGTTATTGTTAGGAAACAAGCAGGAGTTTAGGAATTGCTTGTTTAATAGGAAGATAGTTATTTCCTTATCCTTGAAACTAAAGTTTAGATACAAGCAGTTCGGTTCTTTTTCTGTAATGAGGCCCCAGATACATTTGTTGCACACACACACACACACACAGTTAGTGTATACGTAGCTAGCTACACCTACAATCTGTGCAGTGGATAACACCATTAGAGTCAAGTCATATCTGAGTCAAAAGGTTTCAACATACCAACCAATATAGAAAAGTAGGCTGCTAAAGAGCCATATATTTTTCTCAGCAGTTGGTGGAGACAAAAGCAGAAATATTGAACTAACATCAGGTTGGCAGAAGCTAAACGTAAGGGTTCACCATCACAGCTTAATATGATGATGATGCCTGTTGTGTTAACAGCTTGTTAGATCACATAGATACTATGTAAAGGTTATATTTATTTCTGTATGTTTTGGAGGCTTTCTTACCTTGTAAAGCCTTATTACTTTTAGATACTGCAAAGTTGGATATTTTGTGGTATTTTGTATTTTTTTGAGCTGACAGTCCCATGGGAGATTAGAATTTACCTATGTGAGGAAAAAGCTTAGATACGGGTATAAATAGGCAGAATAGGAGTGTCTCTCCTTCTGGAGGTTGGCTGTGGGGATTTAATAGGTAGATCTATTTCGCCCCTGTTATCTGAACTGGGTATAAGAGAGCAGCACCTAAAGCAGGCGGTGAAACACATGACATTGCAGCCAGTTCCAGTGAATGGCTAAGGGTTAGAAGAATGGTGAGGGACTCAGGGAAAGATAGGTAAGTGCAGAACTTACAATGTTAACTTGTGATGCTATAGATAGAAGGAAATAATGTCTTGTTTGCTTGGATGAGGCAGCTGAAGAGGCTTTCTGGTTGGTTGTGGGGGATTGTACCGCATGCGGCTTTGAAAGTTCTCTGTCCCATTCACTGTCTCAGCACTGCAAAAACGTTGGTGTCATTTTTGATCAAGACCTCAGACGATGGTTCAATTCTGCTTTTCTCATCTCAGAAACATCTCAAGGATTACAACATTTATTCTCCCAAAAATGTGGAAACCGTTACGCACGCCTTCATAACTAAATTAGATTGTTGCAATTCCTTGCTTGCTGGCATCAGCAAAACATCCCTCTCCCACCTACAGCTCATCCAAAACCTCGGTCAAGGAAACATGACTGAATTTCACTGATTCTGACTTCTTTACATGGCAACATTTTGAATTGATTATAAGATATTATTGATTACGTACAAAGCCCTGAGAGGTCTCTCCCGATCATCAGATATCTTGTCCCTTACCTCACCCTGAGATCCTCTGATACGTAAAAGTGATAGAGATTTTACAGTCAGGGCTCCTAGACTGTGGAACGACCTGCCTGAGGAGATCAAGGCTGCAAAACTGTTTCATATTTTAAATCACTTTTTAAACCCAATTTATTTTTAGAATTGCTTTCTCGTGATTTTACGTGTGCTTTATGATATTTTAGTTTGTTTTACTCTCTGTGTTTCAGTTTTGGGCTTTGATTTATACTTAATTATCTTTGTGTATTAAACGTGTTCTGTTATTATTGTACTTTGTATTGATGTTTTGAATGGTTCTATAGAAATAAAGGTTATCATAAAAGCATGTACCCTCACTCATAGCAAGAGGGTAAACTAACAAAAGATCCTTAAGTAAAAAAATGTAAAATGAATAAATAAAAAAAGAGATATTGTACTAACACTGACCTTTTACTCCCTTTACTAAAATCAAGTTTGTACCTCCTTTGAAAGATCAGTCTAAAAATCATGTTCTGCCTCAAATGTAAACACAAAATTACAAAAGTAAAATGCTCATTTGGCGCTACTTCATTGCAGCCTGAATGCAAAGTGTAATTTTACAAAATGCAATGCAAATTGTGTTCCAATCAACAGCACAAGCTGCTGAAAGAGAAGGCCTTCATACTTTGGATGTAAGGGTCAGCGATGAATCACCTAATCTGCCTTGCAAACCGAAAGGTCAACCTAATAAAAAAAGAGCACAGCCGACAGACACAGAGAGCAAGAGGAAATCCCCAGAAAGATTGAGTGCTGTGATCACCTTTTCATTTCCCCGCATTACAGGAATATTATAAGCTACTGTGCAGATCCATGAGCACATGAGGGATTATCGTCTATGTGATAAAGACGCCAGGATGGTCTGAGACACCTTGAACACTGGATGTTCTTTAAAGGTGAAGAGTAATCTCAGTGTTATCCTGAGCAGGTCACTCCTCCTGTGCTGTGATACAGATTGATTAGTATGCCTTTGTCTGAGTTTTCTGAAGTGGAACTAGAGAGAGGGGGGGGAAGTACTCCACAACAATTGCAACACCGGGACAACAGTCATCACTGCAGGCGTACGACCTTCTTTTGTGTCATGTCTCCTTTTGGATTAATCTCACCTGGGACTGCATGGTTCATAAACAAACACAAAACAATTTCCTGACTAAATTACCGGCAAGAGTCGCCAAGGAGATGGAGGGGAAGAGCGAGTATGCAAGGGTGCCCTCAATTCATAACTCCACTTCCAGTCTGAAGCCTGAGTCGCTCTCATCTGATTTCCATGTTGCGAAATGACACGGTCAATATGAAATGGCATTTGATCATGATGAATGAGTAGAATAACCTTGAAGACAACAGACAGGATGAGACCCTGTTGTCAGTTTTTCATGTCATTTTTTTTAACAAGTAGTACCCAAGGAGTCGTACAAACTCACATGACTCTTGAAAGAAAGTAATTTTCTTAATGAATTAGCCGTTTGCAGAGATTAGTCAAAAATATGTTGCCTGAGCATGACAATGTCAGACAAAGAAAACAAGATGATGAAGCGAAGCAAGGTCCTAATTACTGCTATGTTTATGTCATAAAAGAAAAACAAATTCCAGCTAGCCATGTAAAACAGGTCGTTTGAAATGTCAGAGCACTGGGTGGCGTTCTGACACCGGGGGACTGAATATTGGCCGGCTCTGGCCCATGGCTGCCAGATGTAGCTGGATCCAGAGAGCGAGGAGCACCTGGGCTAGATTTGGGCTGCTGCAGCACATGATTCTGGCAGGTCGTTTATCAGGATCCTGGCATGAGTCAGGTGTCCAGGTTTGCCAAATTTAGGCCGTTGTTAGGTTGTTAGATTTTTTTTGGCACGGAAGGACACAAGCTATTTTTTTAGACTGACAACATACGTAACTGCAACTTTCTGGAGAATTTGTTTTCTAGCTATGAGCTATTAATTAAATCATTGGAACCAAGAAAATATAAAGAGCAATGTTAACACTCAAAGAGCCCTTCACAATCTGAATCTAGAATTACAGCCTCCTGGTTGTAGCCCTCCTAGACTAGTCATGTTGCAGTTTACATCCATCTCTGTCCAAAATGGCATCACGTCATCATTTTATCCTTTTAGACATTTGTGTGAAATCGTGATCATTAGCATATTAATTATTGAGTAACGGCCAACAATGGCCTTTGACGACCAAAATTCGAACAGTTCATCCTTGAGTCCAAGTGGACGTTTGTGCCAAATTTGAAGAAGTTCGCTAAAGGCGTTCCTGAGACATTGTGTTCACAAGAGTGGGACGAACGTGAGGACACGGTGACCTTTGACCGGCAACATATAATCAGTTCATCTTTTTTATTATTTTTTTACCAGTGAATATTGAAAGCAGGAACTGGCTTCAGTACTTTGAGGTTCCACATTCACTGGTGGTCAAGATAGAGGTGCAGAGCCATTTAAACCTGCTTACCTTTCATTAGCTTAGTGAGGCTTCAGCAGAGACAGTGAAGCCTCAAACCCCAAGCAGAGATAAGACCAAACTGATGCTGATGGCACTTATTAGATTACACTAAGCTCTGGAGTCACAAAGGCTTTTAACTATAAACACATATAATCAAACCCAACAGTGAGAATCATGTTGTTCTTAATCAGCTTCACGCCTCGTAATGTTGTTGCATCCTTATTTTTCAAGATATTAATTGAAAAACATGCACAAGTCAAACATCATATGACTTATTCTATGCTTTATAGGACGTTATTGTACTTTTTTGTCTCAGCACTGTACAGCCTTAATTTTTCACACTTTCATTATGTTGCTATTCACACATGATGTTCAGTCTTTTATCTCTGCATAATGCGTTCTGGTATCTGACCTAATTTCCCGACGGGGATCATTTAAGTTTCATATTATCTTCCATCTGCGTCTTATCTTAATAGGTCTTGGCTTTTTCTGATTGCAATACCCAGAAATCCATTTTTTTGTAGTGTGTCGCCTGAACAGCATGTGTGGGAGCTTACTTCAGGCTCTCAAAGACGAGCAAATCATACGCCAGCTGACAACTAGATTTATACATCTGATGGTGATCAAAGTGTGTACGTGACAAGGGATTTATTGTTAAAAATATACATAATGACGAGGCTGCAAAGAAAAAGATGAAAGAAGATAAAACTAGTCGTTAATGTCAGCTTTTATATTCAACCTCTATATTCATTATAGCGCACTTGCAGTACTTGACGTTTTTCATGTGACAAGTTTATCTATTTTTGCACTCTCGTTTTACATTTTTGGAGTGGAAAATTGAGTTTAAAACTTACTGTAAGTTCTCCTGTGGTCAAAGCAAAACTTTAAACCTTTTAAAAAGAACCTGTTTGTTGTGTAGAGTGCTCCGTGTTTGCCGTTTGGAATGCCAGTTACTTAAAGCACCTTCCTCCAGCAGTGTCACATCACTGATATGAGATGTATTTAACATATCTAACACACTAACATCGGGGTGTTAATTTAGCAGCCGGATTTGCAATACCTGTGCAAGTAAATTATGCAGCGTCATGAGTGACACTTTACTTGAAAGGTGGATGGAGCTTAAAATTAGGGGAGGGATGCTAAATATTATGCTATTCATCTTCTTCACTGTCACGTCCAATCCAGGCGATTTTGAAGATGTGAGGAGAAGAATTGCATAACTTACTGTCAATTTACGTTTTTGATTAAAGGAGACTGCCACAGATTTTATACACTAATGCCAATTCAGTTATCAAGAAGTTCTACTATTCCCCTATGAAAACAGTTGTGTCGTGTCTCTTGTGGAAGTCGCCATCAAGCGATGTATTCAAGTTACATCCACAATTCTTTTTTAGCTGTGTCAAAATATATATATATATATATATATATATATAGAGAGAGAGAGAGAGAGATAACTATATGAAGTGTTTGTTCATATAGATATTTAA
This sequence comes from Anarrhichthys ocellatus, assembly GCF_004355925.1. NCBI lineage: Eukaryota > Metazoa > Chordata > Actinopteri > Perciformes > Anarhichadidae > Anarrhichthys > Anarrhichthys ocellatus. Next base: position 5,779,251 of record NW_022280044.1, on the reverse strand, counting down.
TGAATAACGTAATTATTATTGATTTGATAACTATCAGTTTGGGGTTCTACAAAAGGAGACCTCCTTCCCTACAGCGTTGGAAAATAAAAAGGCTGAGGTAGAGAAGGAGAGAATGAAGCATGTTAAGGGAAATGGAAACTCTATTGTTCCTCCACAGCGCTGTGTGTCTCTTCCTGACAGGGTCCTTCAGAGATGCACATCATCAAACAGTGACTGATCTTCAAGTTGACAAAATAGTATGATCAAGGTGAAATCGCACCCTGCATTGAGAGATGAATCGGGCAACCTTGCTGAAAATAAGCGGAATGAAGCTGTAGCAGCGTCTTCATTCGCTTTCTGAAGAAAAAAAAATGCACTCAAGATGACACATAAAATACACGAATCCTGCATTTGTTAATTCTCACCCTTGAACTGACAAAGTGAACTGCCTGTCTAATGTGCCATGATGCAAATCGAGCAGCTTCATTATTGTAGCCAAGTCCTCAGTCAGTAGTTATCAGCAGGGAGAGCAGCTGTAGCCCTCCATTTAAATGCAGGTTTGAATTCAAAGAGAGCCGTATAGCAGCTCCGGCTGTGATGGTGACATTTAAGAAATGACTGAGGTGCCTCGGAGAGATGAGATCATGACTGGCGTAAACAGTTGCTGGGAGTCGTTATTCATTGATGTTTATCATCCACGGTTGCAAATTGCTTTGCAGGAAAAGAGCTGCCTGTGCTTGAAAAAAATATATTATCTGTGAATACACTTTACATGAATGGACATCATTTCAGAGCCAATTAGTCATGACATTACCTAATCCTGTAGCCGGCATCGACCATGGGAGCTGGCGGATGCCACCACTGTTTCCACGGCTTATAGCATATTGTCTTTGTGTGGGAAACCTGATAGCAGCAGCCGGGGCCAGTGAGGAATCTCTCCGCCTCCCCACGGTGACCCTGTCACAAAGTGACTCTGTAATTTCTGGCTGTGCTTCCGATTGCTGAGCGTCCCCAAATGGGATTTGCAAATCTAGCGTACATTGGATTCAAAAGAGGAAGAGTCGCAAGAGAAATTTGTGTTTTGAATCATGTTTGCAAAATAATTATCCTCAAGCCTGTGATGTGGGTAATTATGCAGGTGGGCTGACATTATTCAAATGAAAAGCAGTTTAGCAGAATAGTTTTTTTTATCTTTGTGTGTGTGTGTGTGTGTGTGTGTGTGTGTGTGTGGTACATTCTAGCAAGAGAGTAAAACTAAACAAAGGAGAGAAAGTAGAAACAGCTACAGCTATGTATAAATTAAGGACACTTGAGAATAATGTGCTTTAAATGAGTTTGAGGAAAAGATGCTGTAGTCTCCTGGCGTGAGGTGAAAAGCAAGTCATAATCACAATGTCCTAGATATTGTGCCTGAGTAGATTTTTTAGTAATATTGTTTTTAAAAAGACTCAGTTCTGTCATCTAATGAGCAATTCTTACTTTAACTGATACCCGTGAGTTTTCTCTAAATAGCCTAATAAAGACATTTTTATTTGAATAGGATGATAGCATCTGCAGCTCCTCTGGGCTTCAGGGAACTTTACTGTGATTTGCAGCTCATTGTTAAGCTGTCCGGACCACAACTTTACCTTTCTGTATGAAAACAGCAGACAGACACAGCTAGTGACTAGCTAGTGAGGCAATTAGCAGCTAAAGATCCAACATTCAAGAGTGAATTACATTACATTGACCACAACTCCATTTAGTTGTGTGAATAAGCACATTTTTGCAAGTTCACCATTTCAATTTAAAAGGGGCGATATGTTAACGTTGTATTTTTTGCATGTTTAAAGCATAACACCTGTTTTTTCAAAAAAATGCATTAAAACATTGATTTTACTGCACGATGAGAGCTCCAAATTACCTTCCCATGTGAGGGTGAAAAAGTCTGTCGAGAGCTGTTATTGATCACGCAGAGATTCGTTAAACTAAAGGTTGGGGAAACTTACACATATAATTAGCACAGAGAGCACGTTAGGAGTGGAAGTGTGTGGTATTAATGCTGTGAGGTGCATAAGGGCCTTTTCTGATTTACTAACCTGTTCACACAGGTTGTCATTGTCAGTCTATAGGAGAGACAGGATTGGCAGATCACATCAATGAGTGTTAAAGTTTACTTGAGGACGCACAGAGCTTGGAATAACTCAATCTCAAGTCAAATTATAAGGACCACATAAACAAAATTCATGTATCAATGTAAATTCAGGATTTTAAGTTTTTCTGTCCTTAACATGTATTGGTAATAAGAGACGAATTGCTTACAAAAAAGTTTCATCTATAAGCATATGGCATGATCAAGGGGAATTATTTTTACTGAATGCATTCATTTCAAATGTTCATATGTTAATCATTCCACACTGATCCCCAGCGTGTTCCATAAATGAGCTGGAATTAAATGTTTGAAATGAAAAAATAAAAGTGTGAGTAAGCACAGTGTACAACTTTAATTAATGTGTAATCCTGTAATCGCATAATCCTGCCTTTTAATTTCTCTCCTGTAATTTTCAATTAGTTCTTTGCTCTCTCATCCAAAGAAGCTGAATGAAGACATTACACGCTTAGGTCGGTGAAGGCAAAATCATTCAGGTGAGATTTGCCAGTGTTCATAAGTTGTCCCTCACCTTCTTGATAGAGTGCAGTTAGACAGATGTGGCTTCATACCTTGGATTTTCACTGTATTATTTCTAGTTCTACAACAATATACAGTTTCAGTCGATAGTAAAAATATATCTGGAGGGTCCAAATTTTGGTGAGCTTTTGGCAAAACCTTCCATGATAATGAAGAAACACCACAAACAACTTGAAAAGGTGACTGAAAGTGCAGTTCAGGGGATGGACACAACAAAATATCCAAATCACCTTGGATGAATCATTCCTTGGAATTCAGCTAAATCAATCATTAAGAAATGGAAAGAGAGTGGTGCAGCTGTAAATCTGGCTACACAAGGCTATCCTCAAAAGCTGAGTGAGAGAGAAGTAGACGAGCGAGGGAGGTCACCGAGATACCAATGGAAACTCTGAAGGAGTTCCAAGCTTCAGAGGGTGAGACTAGAGAGACTGTGCAGACAACAGAGGTTGGCTGGGTGTTTCACAAGTCGCAGCTCCACCGGAGAGAGGCAAAGATAAAAAATGACATCATGTAGCTTGCCAGAAGGCACGAGGGACTCGGACATCAGCTGGAAGAAGCTTCTATACTATCTGATGAGGCCAAGATGGAGCTTTTTGGACATCAGACTGAACGCCCAGACATCATCACCAGTGTGAAACATGGTGGAGGCAGCAGCATCCAGTGGGGATGCTTCTTGTGAGGGTAAGGAGTAAAGCTGATGCAGCGTGCAAGAAACCTGCCACTTTATCAAAAAATATTTTTAAAAAAACACAGCTATACGGAAAACACAGCTACACAGTTACAACAATGTTAGTGTCCTGGAGTGTCTGAAGGCCCTTTTAGACACAGCCCTATTTGCCCCACGCTCGTCGCTGGGTTCAGTGTACATCGGAGGACATATCAACATAGGCGGAAGTCTTACAACTTTTAGCTTTAGACTACGTAATGCATCTGACGCATGCTAAGAAGCATGCGCTAGCACTAGCGCTGCTAGCACAGCTGATAGGACTACTTGGTTGGAAATGTGTTTCTACTGATGCAAACGCATATACTTGTGTTGTACACACCAGGAAATTCAGACACACAATATTTGTTTTTCTATTGACCAATTCAGTATTGGTGACAGCCGGCAGCGCCCTAAAGGGTAAATGGACTTTGTAGCGCTTTTCTAGTTTTCCACCTGCCCATCAGATCTAACTAACATTCACACCCATGCATACACTGCAGGCATAGCCTAAGGGAGCAATTTGGGGTTAAGTGTCTTGCCCCAGGACACATCGACATGGACTAGCGGTGCCAGGGATCGAACCCCTGGTAATGTGGTTTGCTGTTTAGCATTGTATAGTAAGTAAGAACACATTCTGCAGTGTAGGCAGTATTGTAGGCTGAGACAGACGTAGATGCAATTTATTAGTCTTACAGTTTGTCTAGAACTACAATGAACTGCCGCTCTGCACATAGCTCTGAAATTTGAAGATTGTGATAGGCAATTTAAAGAACTCATTATTTTGATGTAATCTGTATGAGAAAACTCGTGTTCTCCATTTCCGATTTAATGAAGCGAGGGTGCTGCAAGGAGATGAAATCTCTTTCTTCCCAGGTGCTTTGATGATTTCAAGTGAAAGAAGAAGTACAAAAGAATATGCGTGCCATGGTATAATTGCCCTTTGTCTTCAGTCAGACATCGAGACTCTCTGTGGTCTGTGTTGAGACAGATCTAAGACACAGGAAGATAATACAGGGGGCACAGCTGCTTTTGAAAAAGTTAAATACCAAGTTCAGAAAAAAGCCTAGAAGAGCGGGCTGGTTTCTTATCATGATTGGCAGTAGCTGCACAGTGATAAGTCTGGAGTATTACCGGGAGTGAGTGTACTACATCTTCCATGCAGTACAGGTTATGGTGAAGCTCTAATGAGTGACCAGACCAAGGCGTAAATAGATTAGGGCAATAACTCTTTTGAAGGAACACTCTGACCAGTAGGGCTGGCCCGAAATATTCGACCTTTCAGACATTCGTTATTCTCTTTATTTCCTCTTGCGACAACAATCATGCATAAAACACACCAAACCTTTTGGAAAATACTTTTTATTCTATAAAAGATATCAATAAATACGACAATACTGTAGAATAACAGAATCCTTACAGATCAATGCCTTCTATTAAACGGGCGGTTCCTAATGCTTGGACACAACAGCCTAAAAACATGGACATTCATAGTGCAACACAATATACAAACTGTATGGGTTCAGTTTATGAGTTCTTCTTTATATTTAAATAAATATTTTTATATTTCCCAATATGCAGGATGATTTAGGATGATCTGGCCTCTTCTTTAAAAGGGAATCCTGAACAAATGCAAAGTTGTAGTATGTTACTCTACAGTTTGTAATTCAGAATAAATGTAGCTGGCAAAACTACAAAGTAAAGAAATGTAGCTGTAAGCCATTTTAACTGATTACCTCCTGCTGTTGAAATGCCTTTTATGATGTTTTCTTTATTTTGCCTGGTACTTCTCCACATTTCTAATTCCATGTAATACCAAGTATTCATTTTTAGTGAGACTTACTTCGGAGTATTATATGGAGAGAAAATTACAGTGGCATTCTACTTTGAGCCCTGCTTCAGTACCACCTTGTTATTGCTTTTACTTTTAAGCAATCCATCTCGGCATATAAAAGTACAAAAAGGGTTTTTTTTCCCTGAAATTTCTTTTTCAAGACTTTTATATGCCGTCTTTGCTAAAGGTCAAGCAAAAACTAATTATTTGTCTGATGCTGCGGTAGATTATACCCCTACATTAAGTGATTCTGACCCAGGATTTTTCGGCTCTTCTGTCTGTATGGTTGGAGCGCAATGAGCACGGCGGAGCCCTCGGAGCACGGAACAATGAGCGTTGTTAATGTCACGACATCATCTTGAGAGAGGTCTGCAATCCCTGGCCTTTCACAGGCGGAGGTTTCCATCCAAAGCCTCACTCTGGGTAATATCCTGCTCATGTAGTGAGAGTAATTCCACCAAATGCCTTCCTCAGTCCTGCTTTCTTTCCATTATCTCAATGTATATCCAATAGCCTCATATAAATTTTCTTTTTACACTTATTTAAGTGCGCTGCACGGGTGTGCCATTACGGAAGAGAAAAAAAAGTTTAACTTTTTCCTCACTTGCCTCTAAGGCCTTCCATAGATTTCGTTTGAGAAATGTGCATAAGCATATTATAATGGGGGCTAAAACCATTTGAAAAATAAAAGCTGCCATCAATATATACCTGTTGGTGAAACTAAAGATTAAGCCTCATACCTGTAAAAGAAGATGCAGCCTTCACAAATAATCCCTCAAGCTTAAAGTGTTTTATTTCAGAAAACAAGACGATGGCAACAGTAGCAGAGTCTTAAGCAAACTACACCATAGCATGACAGATGTGCTATATACATCTAATCTCTGTCTCTGCAGAGATGTAGAAGAGCCACACGAATATCTGAATATGACTACAATCAATATTCAGACATTCCGTGCAGATCAATAACACAGTACACAGGAAAGCAGGTTTTAACAACCAGAACGATAGCTAAATGTCAGTGTAAGTCCTGGAGGCATCAGTAAACTGTACGGTATGATATCACTAGTGGATGATTCACTCTAAATAACGAGATCAATATGAACTCTTCAGAAGAAGGCGGGGTTCAGTTCCTTAGTTCAACAGGAATTTTTAAAAAAATGTGAGCATTCTTACAAGGAAGAGAACGGAGAATAAAGTAAAACCTTGACAAATGCAACTGTGCCGTTCACTCCACTGACAGTAATCGAGCGCTGATGAACGCTAAACTTAAGCTTAGCATAAAGACTGGGATTCAGGGGAAACAGCTAGCCTGGCTCTTTCAAAAAGGTTGAAAAGAATCTGCCCACCAGCACCTGTGTGTAAGGCTCTTCTAAAAACAAAGTCATCTTCCATTTTATTCTTCATAGTAAAGCTGTTTATTAAATATGAGCGCTATCAATAAATCATTGATCATCCTTCTGAGGTTTGTTAATGATGACTGAGATATCACAGCGATGATGGTTCCCCTGTGCATGTGATGAATTAATGGTACGGAAACTACTGTATATTATATATACATACAGTCGTGAGTAATGGCCACACTAATGACAGCTGTTCTTCTCCTCTTCTATCGAGTGCATGGAGTGTTTCCTGCTCCTCATAGTGTACGTGACAGTTTTCTCAGTCACTTTACTAAACCCAAAACTCTGAGCTTCGAACAAAACAATGTTAACACATACTAGCAAATATTGAACTTAACTGCTACCTTGATATAGGTGCTAAAGTTGCTAATACGCTAATGCACTATTCGCCATTAGCATCTGACTTAAATTCCATTATATCTTAACTTCGACATGACAGAAACATAAAAATTTCATTTGTAAATGATCCCAGAACTGTCCACTCTGTGTCTTTGTGTCCCAGGTGGTATGTCTATTGTCCCTGGGACAATGTGACACCCTTGATTTCTGAGCATGAAAACAACTACAGGAGTGTGTACTGCGTTGCACAAGTGAAACAAAATACTGGTGGTCAAACATTCCAAATGGCACTTTGAGATAATATACTATCTGTGAGAGTGGGTTGCACACTGTGGCCCTTAAGCTGCTGATGTTGATTCGATGACCCTTGAGCCAAATCCATTGGCTGATAAAAACTGAGATATGGCTGATAGCTGCTATGTGGAAAATAACAGAAGGTTTAAATATCGAAATAGCAATGGGTTGCATTTGTTAAATTGTATATAAAATAAAAATACCACATCTTGTTTTGTACTAAAAAAGAAGCTCACTCAGCCTGACATGTGCTATAACTGATCTATCTTTTCCCTTCCCAACATGCAGTTTGAACCTGTGGTGACACATCTGTTGGTAAAGCTGAGAACTCGCTAAAGCTTTTTCTCACTGAGGATTTCCCCACAGTCTTGTACTGCAGCTTGTACTGTATTTCAGATTTATACACATCTCCACTGCCTCTTCATCTATTTTATTTTTTACCTTCCTACTCTATATTTTTAGCAAACTACAGCAGGCACTACTGTCACTGTTTTAGGCTCCTGTACACTGTAATGAAGTCTGAAACAGATCGTGTTTTATTAAACCGTGGAAATCTCTCTGGAAACAACCCGAGCTGTCCTATAAAGCCCAGAGATGTACCAGGTTAACATCCGAAGTTGGATTAAATAATTACGCCCCTCTTCCACATTTTAAATATGTGCTATGAGAGACAGTCCATTGCAAATAGAGTGTATGTAAGTATGCTGCGTACATTTCGACAGGGATGGCATGCCAAAGCCCAAGACAAAAATAAAAAAACAGCAGAAAGACTGTTAAACAATAAAAGAAATTAATAGCAGTGCAGAATTGTACCACAGCATCATTAAACAAAGGCATAAGGCCTCAACAGGTAGCAATTAAAGTGAGCATTGATGCAAACTAATACCCCTAAATCTCTCTTCTGTCAGAGTCCATTAGATGCCCACTGAAGTTAGCATGTTTCAGCTCATTTGGATCAATCTCTGAGTGAGTAAATGTTAAAGAATTATGGTCCATTTTCCGCTGAAAACCTCTCCAAACACAACATCAATTGTAATTTTTCTCTACAATTTTAAGTTTATCGCACTCTTGACAATGAGTGGTGGATACTATGACATGACGCTATCGTTACAATGAGTTAAAGCTCATTTAGTTGTAAGAGCTAATAAGGGCTGAAAAAAAGCAATACTCTACAAATGTATTGTTAATGGATCAGCTAAGGGCTATGTGTCTTGATAACAGAACGGCTCTTATTCACCGTAATAAATCAGAAAATATTTTACAGCATGGGTTTTATTTTTTTAATGCTAGATATTGCTCGGCGCAGCTCTGTGGATTCAAAACGGCAGTTCAGTATGTAAAATCCACACAAAAACCCTGGTATGCAATTGCTAAGTGGAACGAGTTAGTTCAAGTGTCCGGGGTTGTGAAAATAAAACACATTCATTTTCTACAAAGACAAGACAGTGTTATGTGACTGGCACTTACAAGGTCATAGGCATACAACTCTTCAGGTTGAATCATCTGTACAAAAGACAAGAAGAAAGTCAAAGCTTTAAGCTTAGAATGGGAGAGAGGTCAAGGACTGTGACTTTTTGGAGCTAAACATCAAAGCACGGAACTGTATGTATACAAAGACGTATTGATTCAGATCATTGCCACTTGACAGCAGCAGATCAAGCTGTTAACAGAATAATGAAATATAATCACTGACACATTGGCTGACATGTTGGAAAACAGTTGGCCATTTACACATTCAACAGACAGGGAGCATCATTAGCATTCAGATCTGTTGCGGGTTTTCAGCAACTCCTGAGGTAAATACGTTTTTTCAGCTGCTAATGTGCCACTTTCCTCACCAACTAGTTGCTAACTGAGTATGTATGCTGTAAGAGACAGTACAGTTGCTGTAAAGCCAAAACAATGAGTCGAGCCTCACGAGTTTGACTTTGTACTGGTGAGGTGTGTTTTTTTCCAAATTGCAAAGTAAAACAAAGTAAATCATGTAAATGAAACAGTGAAAGCAGTTTATATCAGTTTATATTTTCCCTGCTATTACTTCACATAATTAGAGATTAAATAATAAATAACTAAATCCATCAGTTGATCAACAGAAAATTGTCATCTAGTTTTTATGATGGATTAATTATTGAAGTTATTTTTTGAACACACTGACTCACACTGGGTCAGTTGGAAGTTAGCAGCAGCCATTTAGTACTATCTCTTAATAACTGGGGAGATAAAAGGCCTCAAGCCGGAATTAGTGGATTTGTGGAAAAAACACAGTCCAATTCAGTTCAATATTGCCACTGCTTGCTAAAAAATATTGCCAACAATTGCACGGTCATGCTCCGCAAGAGATGGAAAGGTTAACTTGTTTTAAGCAAGACATCTACCACATAGCATAAAACACGATTAATATACATTTGAAAAAATCCCCATCGGATTAGCAGCGTCAACCATTAATTAATACAAGAATCATCGTGTGAAGGAAGGGAGACTGCCGGTGATAAATCACCTACGGGCGATCCTCATTTATGCTTCCTTTTATGTATGATGGTGAGCTAAGAATATATGCCTTTCTTTTTTCTGGAGCCCTGACAGGCACTTGGCTGGCCTTGACTTAGCTTTGGAGAAAGCACGCTTCAGACTGCCAGCCCATTGTAAATATGACAGGCTGTCAGAGATATGCAGCAGTTTTTTGTTCGATTAATTGGATTTAGAGTCTGAGTGTGAAGGGACAAGGCAACAGAGGACAGCTAATACAAGACAAGCATGCTTAGACAGCTTACTGTGTATGTTAACTATGACACTATAGGTGACACATATTTTATGTCCATGATCTCCACGTCTCTGCACTGCAAAGACAGCTGTAAATTTAGCATGTTGTAAATGAAACTAAATGAAAATAAACTTGTTTTCCGGCACATCCATCTTGTTATCCTAGTTTCTTTTTGCCTCCCAGTGTTGTGCGCTCACCAGTCAATCAATTTTTGCTGCATAGCAGAGTATTTACAGTTCATTAATGAGGCAGCTGGGGACAGCAATGCTGGGACAGAGAGCTCCAGGGACAAGGCAGACGTTTGAAGGAGAACAAGCGGAGTGACAGAATTACAAAGTGTACATCTAAGAGAGGACACATTCGGGAGGCGGATAGGGGTGGTGGGGTGAAAACTGAGAGGCTGAACTGAGAAAAGCAAATTGCTTCATGCTCTAGGTTACAGCAATGTCTTCATTATACACGTGTGAGGAAGTAGAGGGGCACTGAAACGTGAAGGAGACATGTTTTACTGTGCTGACCCTAGATAATTAGAAGTGCTTAGCCTCAGTATAACTATACTTAACATTTGACTACCAGATTTTCTTCTCAGCTATAATGTCCTTAAATGACTGTTACTTTCATTATACATTTGTTTTTCATACAAGGGAGCAAAAGCTTGAGATCATTTGCTGCGGAAATCAGTAGTTTGGGTAGGAAGTCTGTCAAGAGGTTTTTCTGTGTTCTGAGTCTGTGCAGCGATTGGCCTCCCAGCAGGGGAGAGCACATGGCGTCTGAAAAGAAATACCACTTCAGTGCATCCCAGGATACCCTGAAGTCGATAAGGAGTTGTCATCTTGCCCCACCTAACAAAAGCCAAGCCTGTCAGAACCAATATGAGTCATCATCGATTTGAATATCCCCCTGGTTTTCAGCTGAGCCAACAGCAGGGGGGATTAGGAGCATGGCTTCGGCTATCAGAGCAATGGATCTGGACACCACCATCAGTTATTCAGAAGTAATTTGATTTAGCGGCTGACAAGCAGGCCATATTGAGTCCATGGAGGAGAAGTGGGTGGGGGGGGGGCAGTGGCAGGTGAGGTGGTGGCGTGGGGATTCAGAACAGATTAATAATCGTAATTGACAAGTGGCCCAGCGCGGGAGCCGAGCGCCCTGCGCTTGATGTGTGTCATTTATCAGAGCAATAATCGAGGGGCCTTGGGTGGCTAGAGTTGGCTCAGGTGAGGTGAGGCAAGTTGGGGACCCTGCATCTCTTTTTAATGTGAAGTCTTCTGTCAACGTTCAAGCGGAGGTCTCTCAAAGATGAAGCTGCAGCGACGTTAACATCCATCAGGAGGCTGCGGCCGTATAAGTCACAGCAGGAGCTCTCCATCCATCTCCGACTGTTCCTGAGGTGTTGAGGCCATATCTCACCTGCATTGTGGTACGTCTGTGGACATGCAGCAGCAAACAGTAGCTGTTCGGTGTAAAACTTGACACTGGAAGGTATTCGTGCAGAGACATCTGGCATGCCCACTGTTCACCTTTAAAGCGGTCCCAAATTGTGTGTGCGTTGCGCCCATATGGACCGACGACAGGCCAGTATTTGCAGGTTTATGTGAGCAAACCTAGACAGCACCGACCACAGTAAACCAGCAGAGAACCAGCGTTTGCCAGGAGTCATAATTCATGCATTCAGTAAATGTCATGGCAATCAGAATATTATATTAAACACACATTACAACAATACAACTTGCATGAGGAAAGTTTAGTGCAAAGGTAACGCTAGAGAAAAGAACAGAAGTTTATTAAAAATCATTATGGTTTATCCTCTGGGGACCATGAGTATGGATTGATAATGCAACTCTCCTTCAGCCCTTAAACATTCTGATAAATGAAGTTAGCCTAAAATGCCAGTGTTTGCATTCTCTGTCAGCGGACATGTGTTTTAATGTTCTTATAAATGAATGGCTAAACTAATCTACTAATCTAATATTCTTATTACCATTATCAAAAATAAATTGAATTACAATATGAACCCTAAATTCAATCATAATCCAAAAAGCCTGTTGAGATGTTTTCTTCATCTTTCTACCTGATGGTGACATTGATCCTTAGAAGAAAAGAAGTGCAGAACACGCACACACTGACACAAGCAGAGCATGAACAAAATGGCAGTGCAGCAGAAAAAGTAATGTAAACCCTAATACAGACAGAAGCGGAGAAAATCTCCTCAAATAGGGTCTTAGGTGGGATGAGGAAAGCTGGAAATGAGAGCCAGCTTTACACAACCGTGAGCTGATGGAGATGAAAATGTATTGATTGTTTTGCCTGTCGACCAGATTAAATCTAGGGGTTTCGTAATTATTAAAAGAGTCTGTACTTGTTTCACATGAGCATAAAATCAATAACCATTTCAGGCAAGCACTGTTAACATATCCTTTCTTTTGAAGCTGCAATTCCCCTGGAGAATTTCTTTAATGCCTTATTGTTGGTTCTCTTTCAGTTGAAGTGTTATTGCAAGCCTTGACGCATGGAAACAGATCCCCCTTCCCTCTTTCTTCTGTAGAGCATTTTAGATATCTTGAGTTGGTTCTAACAGACATTGAATTAACTGACTAGTTTTAATGTAAAAAAAATCATGATTGATTAATATTGCACTTTACATGTCAACATTTACATTCAAAGGAAACATTAAATAGACAACAAAAGGAATATATGACAGGACTCTATCAATGAAAAGTCTTGTAATATTTCTGCACGTTGGTGCTTGAGTCACTCGTTGCACAATGACGGACAAGAAAACATATTGACAAAACCAAACAGTGTCCAGACGGTGATAGTGGACTTTATGAAGGCAAATCTAGCACTAAGTAGTAGGAGGAGGTATTCTCCGTGTTTGCCTCCAGATCATCTTCAATAGCAGCATGCTGTTCTCATTCAATACAGGTGAATTCACTTTACATACTAACATACTAAATTACGTAACAAACAATTTTTTGTCAAATATCTTACGAACCATTGTTTGAGATTATGTTGCAATTCAGGCCTGGATTCATCAAGGGGTTGGAAATGTACTGTTCATGCACACTGGTGTGATGATGTCACCCAGCGCCCGCATACTTTTTAGCAGCACATTGAAGTGGCAAACATTTCTTCCCCAAAGAACTCTGTGATTGTTAAGTCTGTCCTGTTCCTGGAATCATTCTGAATATAATGGCGCACCACTCTGCTGGAAACACCATTGGACAAAGGCTGGACTGCAGCTCGGAAAGGATCTTTTCAGTCAGCAACAATGTTAAGGTCTGCGTACATTTGGCCCAATGGAGCCCAACACTGTCACAACCAACTTGCCTGTTGATGCAAGGCAGGAAGGCATGATGGCAATTAAGTTATTAAGTATAACTTAATCTACCCCATAATGATTAGTATATATGTTTGTACATATATATCTGTGTGTGTGTGTGTGTGTGTGAACAACACAGCACTTAAACACCACTGATAAAAGTAATAAACAACGTACTCCTTCCACATGATGCAAGACATCGTTGATAATTCCCTTTCTCTCAAATATATCCAAATACATCTTTTGATATTTGACAGTTAATTCTAAGTTAGTAGGGAGTTAGTACCCGACTCTTGCAGCGTCTGAGACAGACCTAATATTAAATGTAGCAAAAAAGGTTAGGGCCTTTCATTGAGGGTCAAAGGCTCTAATGTTTGCCTTGATAACACACTTGCATCTGCTGTTGTGACAGGGGCTTCCTTCATCCCCGAGTCTCTAGTGGCAGTGGTATCTGCTGGGACTGGTGTGCTATACTGTCCATCCTGGGAGAGGGATCCCTCCTCTGTTGCTCTCCCTAAGGTCTCTTCCTCTTTTCTCCCCGTTAAAAGGGTTTTTTGGGGGAGTTTTTCCTGTTCCGATGAAAGGGTTCAGGGACAGAGGATGTTGTATGTGTACAGATTGTAAAGCCCTCTGAGGCAAATATGTAATTTGTGATTTTGGGCTATACAAAATTGAATATTGCCATGTTGGAAATTCATCAGAAACAACTTGTATCTAAAGAAACTCAGATGACAAGGTGACAACACTTTTTGACTTCTTTTTGGATCTGCCAGACTCTACCCTGTGGCTCCCAGGTGGTTCAGATGCACCAGATGGAAGAAACCTATGACCCTATGACCCAAGGCCCACTTTATCTTTGCCAGTTTCAGGTTGATGCCAGTTACTTTGTATGAAACTGCAACTCCTACATGGTTTATTAAGCCAGACACTGTGTGAATTTAGCCTGATTTTAACCCCAATTTGGTCACTCTAATCTAATTTCAAAATTTCTACCTGATTGTCATTTGATGTGTAGTTTTAGAGAGGTCACAACGCCTGATTAACCGCCCGAATGATCAACAATCTGGCTTTCGGGTGATCAGTTGTATTTATGTCAAAATTTTTGATCGTCTATCTCGCAGATTGAGCAGCTCCACTGTCGAATTCCCAATATGGCTAAAAAACCTATAGCATTCAATTAAAACTGCATTGTAATGTAATGCTGAACTTGGCTGTAGGTGAAACTGTATTATCTGCATTACCAAGCTCCTGCTCCATATATTTATTTTGTCTGTTCATGATTGAATTGCCCAATGCTGTCTTTCTCTTTCTTTGGCAACATTGTTTACGGAAGTGGCCATCTTGTTTGAATACATATTATTGGAACGGTCAATGGACACAACCATACGGGGATCGTTGCTGACATTGAGCTTGAGCAGCCACGGTGTGAGCACAAAAGTTGTAGGTCCTGGCGAGGGTTGTTAATAATCATTCAACCGTTAACCGACAATAAGATTTTTGACCGATTAATGCAGTTAAAGGTAAAATTTTCTTTAAAACAATATATGAACTCATGCAAAAATAACCCCTCTCAATAATCACATCAGACCCTGTATCCAGAGACTTCTTATCTGGCTGTGTTCGGGACATTTCAAGGTTTATCAGCAAAAACACAAATGGTGCATTTCTAGTAACAGGAATGTTACCTAGCTCACACATTGATGTCTTAATACATAGTTTACCCAGACAAAACTAACCACTTACACGTATATGCCTAACATCCAAATATAGAAACACATGCTGCAACAGCCAGATTGACGTTGATTGTTTGTCCAGAGAGAGAAACGGATAAAAGGCTTTTTGCAGCTTTTGGTGGTTAACAATTGAGAAACTAACCCTTAAGCTACGAGGGTACAAGGTAATAGTGGTAATATCCTTTTTTTTTATTCCCTCCCCTTCATTCTATTAAATCAATCAGTCTCTCTCTCCCTAATTAAAAGTTACACCTTATGAAAGTTAGTATGACTATGGGAAGGCTAGGTAGACCCGGCACCTCCCATTCAATTTCTATTGGAGGCGGTGAATCACTGGCAGTCAGCAGGGAGGGCAAAGGAGTTAAAATGAGTGAACTGTGATCTGAAAAGGGTGGAGAATGGCAGCATGTACCTGAGATTTGTTGTAAATGAATGCAAAACACAGCCTGTTATTTTACTGCTGACTCCATTCCCACATTCAGATCCAGCTCTGCACTGATACTTGTGAACCTTGAGTGCTATAACAAGGGAAGCGGGCAATAAACGGCGACATGATGGATCTGCTTTACCCTTATAATGGTCTCTCACTGTGCTAACAACAACATCCCTCTCGTGCTGCTAACTATAGACACTTCTTGTATGTGTCACAATCCCATGAGGCCGTCTCTATCTTTGATTGTTAAAACCAATGCATTTAGCGGCAAACACAATATTCAAAGCCACTAAAATCACTCATCTTACCCCTTCCGACTTCCCACCGACAGGGACTGAACCTATTGTCCCTATCGGCATGCTTTATGTTTTATTTATACATGACTCACTGTCTGAATAGTTGTGCATCTCCCCAGGGTAATGCATATGTTGAGGGCTTATCAAGTGATCCACAAAGACAAGGCTTCTTCTTCATGAGGACACAAACACAGCACTTTACTTGCAGAGCTCTCTACCTATGTAGACAGAGGGACACATTTTCCACTGAGGATGCACTAATGCACAGTCAGTCTCCAAGGAGCTTCCATCCGACGGTCGCTGCCTCCTCAGTGCAAGCTGTTTTCATTGGCTCATCACATCCCATCACAGCCCATTTGCCTCTCAGTTAATCCAGTCCACCAAAACCTTTAAGTCTTTACACTCTCAGCATGGGAAAATAGATGCACTGGCTAAACATGTCAGCATAGACTGCTGGAACAGAGGAAATCATCCAGAACATTAAACAGCACTGCAGAAAAAAAGTAGTTGTTGTAGCTCAGATAATCTTTGAATGCTCATGAGAAATGTTTCATCATCAGTGAAATTGCTGAAAATGGAAAAACTTTAAATACTTGAGCCTGTGGAAGGAGAGGCATGCTGGGAATGTGAATGTATTACTGTACGTACACTTAAGGGCAACTTAAGTCAAATTTGTATTGCCGGACTAAGTCAGATTTTAAGACATATATCTTTTATAGGGCTATTGATTTTTTTAAGTTAATGATCTAAATCTTAATACTGTCATCTCTTTATGTCAGCTTGGCTGGTGTCAATTGATCGCCATCAACACTGTTTATAACAGATTATCATGGCTGTCTCTGTAATAAAGATTTAAAGACAAGAATCAGCCTTTACAGTATCTGGCTGTCACCCCTTCCACTCCACCTATACAAATCACTTCTGCATGAAGACATTCCCTCCTGTACCCCCCTGGCCACTACTTTTATTCATCTAAACAAATCGAATTATCAATGCCATTACTTCCACTCTATCGTAATGGAACCAATGTTGTGGTAAATTGTAAGGAATGCCAGTTTTCATGGACACAGTTATAGCAAGAGTTGTGTCTCATCAGTCTGTTTGCAGTCCCCATCAACTCTTCATTCCCCCTCTGTTTTCCTTCTGTTCACATCTAAAGTGACTCCACTGCTTTTGTTTCAGCCCATTAGCTGTTGTAGTTCTCATATGTTGCACTCTTATTGGAACTCATACCTTATCGTTAGTGCGTACTTCAGCACCAAATTGCCGGTTTGAAGGCTCCAGCCGTTGCTATTTCTGCTGATCAACCAGAAGTCACGGCTCCTATTACACATTACAGGAGTCGTGAATATGAGCGGTGGGGAAGATAACGAGATGAAAGAAAATGTGAAAACACTGAAATGAGTGTTGTGCCCCAAACCTTTTAAACATAAACCCACATTTATGGCACTCGCACGAGCCAAACAGAACACGTTTCAGGGGGAACTACTCTATAAGCAGAAACTAATTTGTAATTATGTGTAATTTACTTGTGCTGGCCTGATGATTCCCGATTTGTTTTCAGCAGAAATAGAAAAGCCTATTCATTTTAACGGTTGGTATTATTTCCTTCTAGCATTGCATTACAATATACAGGTAAAGTGTTAACTCAAACAGTGACCCCTGTAAATATAAAGTGACAAAAAGTAGACTTCTCAGTTAACTTCTTTTACACTAGCTTTTGGTTTTCAATTTAGTTCATCAAGTCTGTTTCCAGATGTTGAGCTGTGCTAAAAGTTGTAAAAAAGTGGCTCCTGAGGAAGATGTGTGAAACCCGTTAAAGTGATGTCATTTGAGTCAGCGTCAGTTGGGACCGAGGACTACAAGTTTGATCATCTCCCCATTTTAACCATTTTTAAAAAACGATTTATTCATCATGATTCAAAATATTATCGTCACTCCACAAGTTTTGCTGTTGTTGTGGGGAGGGACGAGATCAGATCCTAGGGTTCCAAATATCTCTGTACATGTGACTGACTAAAATGCAATCTTTATTGTTTTATCTTGGCTATATTTACTGTCAAATACTGTATTAGGTTAATATATTAGGGTTAGGCTTCGGGCTATCTTTGATTGACAGGGTAGCCAAACATCGGAGAAGCAAATGAAAGAAACCCTCTATGGGAAAATACATTGATGGATGAAAGCGTGGGAAACCATATTAAGCTTTTCAGGCTGCAATAAGGATGAAGAAGGCTTTGACAAAGTTCCATGGGCTCCCCAGAAAAGTGATGGAGAGATTAATTTTATACTGCGCTTGATTCTAGAGCGACACAGGTCAAACCTACGTCATTGGTAATTGGATTTGTGTAGGGTAGTGGTCCATCGCTGTTGGTCTGTGTGTCAATATGTCTAATACCCAAGTGGATCTAAGGAGACTTGTCATCACCTTTGATCTTGTGGCGGATCAATCATCGCAGGAGGAAAATGAGTTTTTAGAGGCAAGATGGACAGTGAACTGTTGAAAGCATTGCATTGATTATTACAGCATTGTACTGCTACTCGCCGCTGCTCGTCAATAGGTGGTGCACCGTGCTGCTGCTATAGTGTTTGGGATCTATTTACCTAGAGCCTATTCTGGACTCTTTGATTTTGCTATGACGTGGCTTGAATGTGAGGCAGATCTGACTTGACTTTGGCAAACCCAAACGTTGAAACAACTTTCATGCAAAGAGCACAAAGATAATGTCATATGAACGTCTCCTGTGTAGGGGACATTAGAGAGTATGTAGGAATTCTAATCATCCATTTCAGCATCATCAGTATCAAATCCCTTCCCTAATTGTCTTCTCAAATACAGGCTGTTGTACAATTAAAAAGTGAATCATCAGGAAATACCATTTCCCATATGGACCCGCAGGGAAAAAAATCTTATCAAATGATGTGGTGAGACCTGGTGTCTAATGCTTATCTATTCTGAGATCTTGGAGCCTCTGAGGATGTCTGATGTAAAACATTTCCCAAGTTTTTTTTTATATATTTATTTAGAACCGAGCTGTCCTGCAGCAGCGGTAGTCAGTAGTGCAGTAAGCAGATACAAAACGGAGGAGCTCATTCTGTGTGAAACTGGCGGAAAAGCAGGTGTTACTTTTTTCAAGCACCTCCTGTGAGCAGCATTTGACGGTGCAGAATATTCACGGATGGAAATTTTCAATTGAGCGTGTCATGAATTCTTGTGGCGTTCAGTGGAGACAAAATGATTGGAGGCAACCTCCCTGCTGATGATACTCGGAAAGTAAAGAGTGCACATCACGGCAACCGCATTAGAATCACCAAGAGATTGATTCTCGCACAGAAATAATGTGCTAAACCTGTTAAGCATATTATCTGGGGTTTAGCTTTTCATATATTACATTTTTCTTCAAATTGTTGTATTCATAGCACAAGTTTGTGCTTCTTCGGGAAATGACTCGTCTTAAGTACATCTGTGGATGAATAGGTGAAGATATCACTACAAGTGACGAACGCTGCATACATGGTGACACTGAATTTCAATAGATTTGATCTGGGGTGTTTTGTCACTCCTTATCATTTTAGGAGCTGCTTGATTCGGATGCCAGCTTGGTGAAGGAGCTCTATCAGTCACCTGCCTGTCACCCCTTATCTTCCACTATCCAGCGTACAAATTAAGCTTCCTGTGTGGCATTCAGAACAGATGAACCAAAAAGGAACCACGAAACATAGTGTATTCATTCAGTAGATTCCTACCCAAATTACGTATTCATAAGTTTGCTCTGAAGCTATTTGTTTTTGGAGCTACTTTTAGTCATAGAGATCTAACTGCTGTCAACAATCTAAAATATTTATGTTCTTAAGCAAGTTAGCCATACTCCTCAAGACCCAGTATAGCTGTTCAGTATTTATCCGTAAAGATGCAAGTGAGAGCAGTGAAAACTCTGCTTGAGGAACGGACATTTCCTTTCCAAACCAAACCTATTTTAATACTGGTAATTCAATTTAGCCATGCTGAGGTACGGCAATGTTGGTCTGACGGCTGGGCGGTCTGTCAACCAAATTGCACGGAAATCCGTACACTTTTTACTAAAGATATTTAATTCTCCCCAAGAGGACAAATACAACTAACTTTGATGATCCACAGACTTCTCTTCTAACGCCACCTGCAGGTGGACATTTCTGGCTTTTACTGAAATATCTATTGAAAAGAATGCCGTGAAATTTGGTATAGATATCAATGGTTTCCAGACGATGTATTGCATTGACTTTGGTGATCCACTGCCGCTGAATCGATTGGCATTCAATTTGTTATAATTTTCGGACACTCACATGCAATTTCCTCAGCAGCAAATCACAGGATGTTAAGAGAAGGCACATCATCAACCATCATCACCACCAACACCAGAGCCACTTAATGCTGTGTCTTCAGTCTCTTCGTTTACACATTTTACACAAAATGACTCTGCCAGCCCTTCACCACATACTTTAATACTCTGATGACACTGCCATACTGTTCAAACAAAGGTGCAATGATAACTACCTGTAGCTGAATGTGGAAGGAACAAAAGAAATGGTCATTAGCACGTTAAATAAACCCCACACATGGACTGAAGCCCACCTCACTCCATAAATGATCACAGCAAAGATTCTATTTTGCCTTCCCATCAGCCTCAGCTATACGTTGTGTTTAGGGCCAATGAGCATTAACATTCTGAGATGTCAAACTAAGATTGTAAACCTAAACAGTCCCTGGTGAACATCAGGTAGCATTGAAATTTCGAGCTTGTTTGCATGCCGAGATTAGCATTTAAATCAAGACACCACCGCCACAAGGCACAGCGCCTCACAGAGCGAAAGGCATGGCCGTGTTGATGATAAACACTTGAATAATATGCATATGATATAAATGCTGGCCTTGTTTTTATAGCTGAAGCTATTGTCAGTTTGGATGATATTGTTCTCACCAAAACAGTTGCTGAGAAGTGAGAGCATGGCCACATGGCTACAAGAAAATCTCACAGAACAAAAAACAAAAAGATTATCAGGTTGGTTCAAATCAGTATACGGCAGATCATGTTTACAACGGACATTTTAATGATTTCACCAGTGACCTTAATTTTCTCTTCCAAATAAATCTGAGTAGTTTGGGGGTTTGGTAAACCCGTCTGACTGCTCCATTTTATTCAGCATTTAACTTATTTTTAGTGTTGTCACCTTGTTCCAAGATCTTAGTAATTACCTAGGTGTCACAGTTCCACATAGGAAGGATGGTCAAAATTACTAAAATAAAACCTCAGCCTATAAACATTCTAGCATATAGAGATTTTATGCTGTCATCTGTAAATCTGTAGCGTTATTTTCACCATCTGTATCACCATTTTTGCTGACTTTTCTCATGCTAACAGCCCAGCACAAAGACATCATTCCCTTCGAACCAAAGGTTTGTCAGTCAAAATCGATTATGCATAAAAACAAGATTAACATTTATTACAAAGAAAATGGATCATTGTCATGGGCTGTTGTACATAATGCACACAGCTGCATTTGCAAACACACACAAACAAATCCAACACTAATATTGCCCATTGTGTCACTGTACTTGCAGTTATTACATGTTCACATTATTGGCCAATTGTATATCTAGTAAGTCCACCACCAAGGACTCCAAACACAGCTCTGGTGGATAGTCAGTATTTCCATGTGCTTCAAATTTGCTTCAAATCTGATGTTTCTTAGGCAACAGTATGTTGGAGGTCACACTTTTCTAAATGATGTCCCTGTCTATTATGTTGGTTTGGAAAAAGTGTTTAAAGGTACAGCAGGTTTCTGATCATTTTAGTCTATTACTGCAACAAACACTGTCTGGGTGATGAGACGTTCTCTATTTTTCAGTATTTTGTTGTGTTACCTCATTTCCTTAAGAAATGTTCTGCAGTAGTTTGTTTTGAGGTCTGAAACGCGCCAGCTTTTACATTGTGTTATGGAATGTAATTCTGTTTAATTAGACATAGAAAACAAATACCAGGCCGCGTGTCCTTGTGTGGGAAGAAGTGATTAACCACTGGCTTTGTTTAAATATAATCCTGTCAATCACGGTGTCCTTTGTCTGTGGTGCTAACAAGTATTTCATTGTTCAGCAAACTAGATTTCCCTCAAAATAAGATGAATGATTAAAAATAATGAATGCTCATTTGCATCTTGTGTTCGGTTGAAGTGTGGCTTTGGGGAACATATTAATCAGTGCTTCATTTCTATTAAGATGGCTGGAGAGTGTTTTGGAAGGATTGATTTCAGGAGAAGTTTGAGTGAAAGATTGTCAGATTTGTGATAATATGTACATTATGACGCATCATATCAAAAACGTCCCTACAGTAAAGATCCAATATTATTTCATTTTTAGTGCTATGCAGCAAGCAGTAAGTATCATCCATTCAAACATCCATCTTCCTGTATAATTACCAATTTATTTTCTTTACCTGTCCATTAATCAATTCATTCTACATCCTTGTTTATACCTTCTCTATCCATTCATCCATTTTTATACCTGTGCTATCAATACATCAATTATCAATTTTCTATACCTTCCCTATTTATCAGTCCAAGGGTTATCCATCCATCCATCCATTCATCCATCAATTTTTATACATGCGCCATCTATCAATTCTTCTACCGATCCATTCAACCATCGATCCATCTGTCCGTCCACCTTTTTTATTTATTTATTCCCTTTACCTGCATATCAATCCATCCATCTATCCATCCATCTATCCATCCATCAATTATCCATCTATCCATCCTTCCATCCACCCACCCACATTCTACACCCACTCCATCCATTCATCAATACATTTTCATCAATTTTTTCATGTATGCCTCATTCATCCATCTCCCCTTTAATTCATAAGAGTAAGACAGACAGTTTATTTTTTCTTTTCTACTTTTTATTCAGCTCCACTGCATGCTTCTGTAGTCTCTGCTCTCAGCCGGTCGTATAAACTTCCAGTCTTCCTTTGCAGCATGCAACTTCTTTTTGATGATGGTTTCTGCCATTGTACACTCGCTTCATGGATATGTGTTAATGTAAAAGTAAAACGTGTCTAAGCTGTGACCTGTAGCATTTTTCCACCCTTTTTATATTTTCAAAGACAAACACTGTTTAGGCAACTTGAATTTAAAGTTAATGGAAGATCACAGCGTTTTAAGCAAAAGCATATAAATGGTATTACAGAGACGTGACAAGCTGGTGCTCAGGAGGAGCTCTCCAATTCCCTCACTGTTTGTAGAGGACCCAGCTGCATTCAGAAGTCAGCCTGAAATTTTTGCAAGTAATTTCTTTCTCCTTACCACTAGAGAGAACAAACCACAGTTATTTGACCCCTGCTTTGAACTTTCAAAATGGAACATCTCTGGTTTTAAATTGTGGTGGTCCGTGTACTGTCTTAGACCTTTCGCTGACTTTGCCTTGTTTGTACAAAGTTGTGTTGGATTTTCAAAGTCACACAAGGAAATAGCCATGCAACTCCTTTCGACACCTTTAATTGACATCTTGTTGGCCTTCTCTCAGACCTTGAACATCCGAAGGCCTTTAAAAACTAGCACTGGAAAAACTAGCACTTTAGACAGAAATGCCCCTGTTGAAAAATCTTACCCTTTAAGACCTTAGACTCAAAAACATTACCAGGTAACCTTTACCAGTTTGAAACACCTTAGATAAACGATCTATGTTCAGGCTGATCGGTTTCACCACATGCAAGACGCAAGCTACAGCGCCATTTTCTTTCTTTGAGAGTATCCGTACTGGTAAGAAATATTCATAGCAAGAGTTCTTGATCTAAAAGATATACATGATGCGCTCTCTTCCTATTCAACCTTCATCTCAATGCCAAAGCAGCCTCATTGGAGCTGACATCTGTCCGCTTTCAAAGCCGGGATTTAAAAGCCTGCCTCTATCGCTGCGAAATCCAGGAAATGCTGCACCAGAGGAATTGATGTCTTTGTAGGTGAAACTCATCGACAGTAACATTCTGAATGAAATGGCAGCAATGCTCCCTAGACCACTGTCTGAGAGAAGACATTTTGTTGAACAGTATTTCATTCCTCATTATCTTCTCATGTTCAATCCATCATCTCTCCCTTTTCTCCTCTCCCCTTCTCTCTGCCCAAAATATCTTTCTCGCCTCGCATCAGTCCTTTTTTTCCCCCTCTCGTTACACATGTGATTCCATCCCACGTGATCACCTCTGTGATCACCTCTGTGACATGTGCTATCTATATGTTTTCTTTTCTGGTATTTGTTCTTTCATTGTGGTTTACTTAACATGTGTATGTACACCTACACCCCCAATCTGTACAACGACAATAAGATTAACAATTCATTAATCGGCAGAAGTTAATTTTAATAATCAAATGATTTTTTGAGGCATTTATCAAAAAATAATTAGTTTATAATTATGAAAAGTCATTGGGTGCTGCTTTTCTTTGCATTTCAGTATAGTAGCTTTAGCAAACTGAATATCTTTGGATTTTATACTGTTGGTCAGATGAAAGCCAAGACTCTGGGATGGCGAGCAAATTTCCCTATTTGTGTGAGATTAATGGGAGAAAATTGTCAAATCCATTGAAAATGAAAATAGTTGCAGTCCAAAATGAAGTGATTGCTGCAATGAGATGAGTTGTGATTCATTTCTTTTTCTGGCTATAAAAGATATTGAGGGCAGTAAAGTTTTGTCACCTGATCTCCATTAAAACAGATTGTTTAGTGGCAATAACACCTGTGATCCATTAAAAGGATTTGAGCTCAGCTGCTGAGTGTGTGTGTGTGTGTCTTCATGAAGACAAGTGAATTTATGATAAGCGCCATCTGGAATCCTAGGTACTATACAATTTAAAATTTGTAATTATGAAGTTGTATTTTTTATCAAGAATCTTTAAATAAAGAACTCACTGATATTATTCACTGAACAAAATGTGATTGACAATTTTCCGTTACAATAAACCCAGTGGATTCAACAACTGAGCCCTTGATCGCGTGAATCAAACCGAGAACAGAAAGAAAGGGAGTAAAATGTGATAAGCCATTATGATAATTTCAATTATTCTTCAAACGCTTGATCACTTTATCTGAAAGCTATTTTAGGTTGTTCAACAAAGACTGTTCATGAGACTAACACTGATAGGAGATCACTCAACTGGAAGAGGATCAACAAGAATAGATGACACAATCAGTGACATAGAATGATCCTGCTAATATGAAGCATTAAAATGTCATCAGCCTCATCATCTATAGCTTCTCAGTCCATAGGTACATGATCGGCCGGTGCCTCTGTCTTGCACTGTATGTCTATGTGCCAAAACATTGGAGAGGTTAATTAAAAGATATATTTTAAGTTTTTATTTATTTACCTAAATCATGTTTTGTTTTGTTTTGGGGGGGTTTTGCGGTCCAGGAGATTTTCTCAGAAGTCCTGATAATCAGCATCAAAATGGAGCTGGTTTATTCATTTCATGGATGACCTTTATCTTTTTCTTTGCAAATTAACTGCTGATTTATCATGCACTGGCTAGCTAGCTGCTGAATGTGGATACAAGCACCATATAGGGAGCCTGCGACTTCCATCGTGTTTGGAATGATGCTCTACTGAACCACACGTGCCCCACTACAGCGTCGATAATTACCACATGCTGTGAGCAATGTTTGATGTCAGACAATGCTTTAAATGCTGCCGGTGCTGGAACACATCTCGAGGATTGAAATATGTGCAAAGGCTCAGTCAAAGCTCATCAGCACATCAAAACTATGGAGTAGATAACAAGATCTTAAAACCACGGAGTGTCTGCGTTGATCCAAGCCACTCTTTGTACTGATCCGTAAGTAGATGATGTTGAGGAAATGATTGCTCTGTGGTATTGTTCTCACCTTCACTTCTCTCTCTTTTATGCCTCTGTTCTCTGAAGCACTTCCATTTTTCTCTCTTTCCTCTGTCAGTCACATCAAAAGCAGCCTTTTTCTGCTTAATGGGCCATTAGCTCTGCTCTGAGTCTCTGTCAAAAACTTCCCCAGGCTTCTCATCATGCCATTTCACTCAATATGTTTTAAGGGCAACAGAATAAAAAAAAGGATAGAGTCGTGCTTCCTTTGGAGGAGAGAGCAAAAACGATGTGCCTCTCTTGCTGCTAAAGATCATATAGAAATATTTAAGGTAGGCCCTACAGTAAGTGCAAGCCAGACAATTTTAGAAGTTATGGTTTTCTTGTTGCTCCAAGAGATTTTAGCTGGGGACATGAATGCATGAAGAAATAAATAATACAAACTATTTATTTTATTTTTGTTGTATGCTCAGGTTCACATTAGATGCCACAGCGTGCAAGGCTAATCTCTGGAGAAACGCTAATAATATGGGATCTGTATCTTGTTCATTGTCGGGTTTTTTTGTGTTTTTTTCTAGTTTGGTTTCTAATTCTGGACATATCCCATCACTCATTGGGGATGCTCCTGATGTAAATAGACAGGCAGTGTGCTCCATGAGTCAACAACAGGGGCTCTATGCATGATAACAGTGGAACTACTGTATCCCTGCGCTGTGTTACAAGCAACTCTTCCTCCCACTGTCGCAATGCCACACCCAGATGATCTGGAGGCCTCTCCACTTCGCGTATTATGAGCGCTGAATATCATAAGTGACTCAGACATTGATCCCATCCGTGACTACATCATTATGCGCAGACACTCCGCCCTTGTCTAGGTACACACTGTCACCTATAATGCATGAATGAGCGAGCCATTTCATGCATGGATACACCGCAGGTATTATCAGCTGAACTGATGACTGGCGCATATGCCCCCTATTTGATTCCAAGAGACACAGATTTCTCTGCTCTGCTACAAAGTTGCTGGAGTCAAGTTGTAGTTCTGGCACAGCTTCACCTAATGTTCAGTCTTGGAATTAAAAACTCCAGCAACAATTCTATTGAGAACACATGTTTATTTTAAACTGACACAGTTTTGCATTATATATATTTATAACGGATAAATAGGGAATAGGGCTTTTAAAAACTGAAATAAATGGGCAGCAAAATAACATCCATAATTGTAAAAAAGGGTTTATGTTTTGCTGAACCTTGACTATGGCTATAAGTGGTCATTTCAATTCAATTTATTTTGTATAACCCAAAATCACGAATCACAAATTTGCCTCAGAGGGCTTCACAATCTGTACACATACGACATCTTTTGTCCTGGGACCCTCAAATCGGTACAGGACCCCCCCTCAAAAAAAAGGAATAAACCATAGGAGGAGCAACAGAGAAGAGACCCCTCCTCCAGGATGGACAGAAGTGCAATAGATGTTATGTGTACAGAATGAATAACTTATCAGAGGGTCCAGATGTCGCCACGACCAACGGAAAACTTGCGAGGCGAGAAAGCACAAAGACTCCGGGACAGAAGCAAAGTCAGTAGTGTGCATTGATGCGACATGATTTCATACAGAAAGGAGAGAGAGAGAAGCATGTATCATTAAATAATTTTATCACATTCATGTGTACAAGGAGACAACAGGAAGTCAGCCGACTCGGCCAGTGGGAGTCTTGGACATGCACGCTCTCAACCTGGCTCTGCTGGAGAAGGACTCTAGTGAAAACCAAAAACTGGAAAGCGTGACAAAGCGTGAGGTAAAACCCATGACGGCTTCAAGTACTCCTTAATACGTCCATGGCAATATGTGCTTGCAAAGAACATGTGACAACAACCATGAAAGCATGTCGTTTTGAAGACCCCTTTGGGCAGCCTATCTACTGACTTTGCTATTAGAAACAAGCTAATTGGTATCAATCATGTTTGGGTTTAATCTCTCTTCATTTTTTATCTTGCTCACCATAATCTTCCATCTTGCGTTTAGCCGTCAGCCTCAACATCTGCTCACTGACAAATGCTGCCTCTGATATTCATAGCCACAGAAAAGAGACAAGCATAGCGTGTGTGCACTCTGAACAGTACAACATGTTTAAAGCAGACGATCCTGGGACCCGCTGAGGGTCTCGCCTCCAAATTCAGCGCAAGTAAACAAGTTATCTCAGAAAACACAGACTGGTATTGCTTTCTGTAATCCCTCTTTTACCGATTGTACACCGACTTGCAACACATTTATACCAGGAAGCTTGCATTCATGTTATGTTTTGAGGGGGGGGGTCAATGTCACAATAGTGTGATTGGGATCAAAGTCTGTGTCTTCATAACCTGACGCGCCAGATGGTTACACAGAACCATCTGAGAAGCAGTCATTGGAAACTGTTTGGAAAAGAGCAGGCACGGATTTCCACACGAAGGCCATGTTCAAATGAGCCCCTCGTCAATGATACATTGTTTTCATCCAGGAGACAGTTAACTGCTTTGTAACATCCACACTATCATGCAATTATTATAATTTATTATAATTCCCTGGTTTGAAACCAATTGATGCTGAAGCTAAGACCAACCTGAATAAGCATTTTGGTAAAGTAATTGAGTTTAAAGGTGCCTATGTTCCCTGAGACAACAAAAGAGAAACCAATGTTGCTCCAGCCCTTGTACCTTTTCGCTTTGCTGCTGATTCATTTGTGTAAGACCATGGAATACAAACAAATCCTCTCACTGCGGCAAAAAGGGAAAGTGTCATTAAAATACGCTCCTCAACATAGACCCAATACTGGAGGTGAATTACACAAACATATCCTTTGTCGTTAAAGGCACGATAAAAGCTGACTGTTAATTTACTCTGAATCTATTCGTTGATCGATAAAAACACTCAAAGGTCAATCAAATTGCCTCGCTTGCCTGAAGCTGTTTCATTCCTCAAAATGATACACATCTACCGAATCTATACAGGTTAGCCAACTTCAACGACTGTTATTTAATTAGAAGAAATGCTCCTGCATGCTACCGCCAGTGTTTGGCGAGCTGGTGGATTCGATGCACAGGGCAGTGACCCCAATGAAAATTAGATCTCACCTTGGATGAGGTATGTTATGCTGTAATGCCGAAAGCTTTATGACTCCAGCAAAAAAAGCTGTAGGCAGTTTGCTCCATTAATATGCGTATGTATTATAGAATATGACTATGGATATGGATTTAAGTCTGGCACTCTCAGACGACTGCTGCACACCTTCTGGCATCATTTACGTAGCATGGAGAGGACTCATAAATGATTCATGAAGCTTGATCAAATCTTTGAAGTTATGATATGATTTGTGTATCTCAGAAGGTCATTCTCAAAACTATTGATACTGTGCAGACGCTTTACTTGTTAGGTTAGAGAAATCTTTACCATATGCTGTGCTTTTAATAAGAAGGGGTTTCTATTATATTGTAATAACTGCGGGAAGCAGAACACTGCTTTTGCTTAAGGATAAAGGATTGTACTGAGATTGAGTCTTTGGTATTTCTTTTTATGTCATGATGTGAGATTTCTTTTTAGTTTCTGTAAGAAACCTTTTTGAGCTCTTTGAAAGCTTCTAAATGTCAGAACATATGGAGAGGGGAAAAAATAAAATACATTATGTTACAACAACTGATAAAAGACACATTCCAGAGACGGAGCAAGCACAAGAAGCTCTCAACGCCGTAGAGAACTAAACTCTGATTTACAGCCTGGAGTTGCTCGGCTGAAAGGCTTTCTGGATTTGTACAATTGTTTGTCAGAAATGTTGCACCCAAATGAGTTCCATAATGTATGAGACTGATCAGTTCTGATCCAGTAAATGCTACCGCTACCCATCCCCTGACCATTTGTTCAGTCACTCCTTTGATATTTTACAGGTGAAGCTGTACACAGTGTCAAATTACAGAACTGAATATGTGTGGAACTCTATTCTATGTCTATGGGAGAAAATAATTCAACAAATTAAACTAATTTAGGAAAGTATGAATCCATGTTTTGCATCGATTCAGTTTTTTCTTTGTTCATTTGTTATGCAATTTCTTTGATCACAATGCCAACTTCACCAAAAAGTGATACCGATACCAACTGAGTACTTCATTTGATACGTATCATGTGAATGAAGTCTGTGTTTGTGCGTCCCCAATGCACAGCACTCATCCAGCAGTTACCACCGATACCGTCATTCCCCGACTAATGGCGGCAGGATCACATCATGGAAGTGTAGCGCACACCGTCCCAGCGTGGTCTCACTCCAAAGTCATCAAATACTGATGGTTGGTCACTGCAAACCTACCCGAGTTGTTATTAGAAGGTCTGAGCAACGCACGTAGTATAAAGATCAAAATCATCCAAACAGGGCAGGCTGTGGGGGAGGTGGATAGGTCAAACACAGGACTTTGCCATGCTGCTTGTGTTCCGTGCAAAACTCAAAGTAAACGCTGACATTGTGTCATTTCACTCATTAGTCACTCTGTAATGACTTGAGGGAGAGTCATGATACTGTCAATCCCGCTCTTTTCCAATACCTAACTAAGTTGTTTTTTTTGCCTAAACCTGACATCCTGTGAAGAGGGAAGTTTATTTTGAAGAAACACTTTGCATGTAATGAATGGAAACTGACACGCTGCCCCTCTTACATCCAAAACTGATGCTAGAAGTGTACGTAGAGGGTCTGGACCAATGACAAGTTGGGATTGAGAACGTATTGACCCTCCGGTTCCCCCCCCAGGTAAACACTGTTCTCTCTGTCAGCACTGTTGCTGTTGTTAGCGCTGTAAGCACCATTAGATGCTTGGCTTCGGACATTACCGTGTTGTGAGGTAATGTACCGGCACGCAATCCCGGCTTTATGGGTTATAGCTGCTGCAGTAGTGGGCCGATTACATATCACATTAAATCCATACAAATACTCTTTTTAAGATTTAGGCACAAAAGGGATCAATTGCTTATATCTTTTCACTGGAGAAGTTTCAATACTACTTGGTACTGGGTTGTATCAGTCAATACCTTAAAAAGGTATCGAGTACCAGTACTTAGCCATATTAATCTGTTCATCATTGGGTCAGTCAGTTATTTGGCCATGTTTCAAATTGTTGAAATGTCAGAAAATAGTAAAAATAATTCCCATTACAATTTTAAGAAACCATTTAGGGTTAGGGTTTTTTATTTTGTTCTTGAAATACTGACTTGACTAACTAATCAGTACCAAACTCTTGATTGATTATTTTTCTGTTCATTGACGATATTAGAAACATCTCAGTTAAATTCAAAACAACAAACTACTACTGCTACGTTGTTTGCTGGTTCATTAGTTCACGTGCCACCGAGTGAAGCTAAAACATCTCCACTATATTAATTAAAGCTGCGGTTACGATTCGACATCTACAAAGTAAAAAATGTTCATAAAAATGACAAATGGAAAAGGGTCCCGTATACTAGTGAGTAAAAGCTGAGGCAGTGATGTGTGTAATATGAATCTTTTTCAATAAGACCACAGAGCTTGTCTCTCAAATGCTTCAATAATAGCAGTCCATAGTTTAGAGACATAAAAGGAAAGA
Organism: Anarrhichthys ocellatus; assembly: GCF_004355925.1. Lineage (NCBI taxonomy): Eukaryota > Metazoa > Chordata > Actinopteri > Perciformes > Anarhichadidae > Anarrhichthys > Anarrhichthys ocellatus. Next base: position 5,748,023 of record NW_022280044.1, on the reverse strand, counting down.
CTTGACATGCTCTACCTTACATTAGCTACTTTTTGGTCAAATTAAAAGGTCTGCAAGAGAAGCAAAAAAGCACAGTGTGGGATATAAAGGAGCAGACACTCTGATATATTACCTCCTTTGACCCATAACCATCAATTCAAACTTTTTAAAGCCTTAAATATTATTCCACAGGTCTGAAGGTGATGCATTTTGTAACTCCTTTCAAAAAGTGGTGCCTGCATCATTCACCAAATTGGCATCCATTTTGACTTGATTTTTTGAAAGCTTGAAAGCTGAAGCTGTGTCTGGACAGCCAACAAATGAGCCACAGGTGCAAAACGATCCAGCGATATTACAGCAGATCTATCCATATAATTGGATGCCTTAGATCCATGCTGCTATCCAAGCAGAACCATTACTTTGGCCCTTTGATACAGAGCATCAAAGTTCATTGTTGAAAAAGCAGTTTGACAAACTAAAAACCTACATTTGTGAGGTTATATATACTAAACAATTTAGAAATAGACGTATTTCTTTCTGAAAGATATTTAGTAAAAGTCACATTTTGCTAACATGATAATAATATGAATTGTATATGACTACTTCGGTCATATCACTCCAGTTTATAGCAACCTTAAGTGTTTCAAAATGCACTCACGTCATCCTAACATTATTTTCTCCGAAGCAACAAGCTGCGCTTTTATTTTGTTTTTGCTTGTTATGGATGATTGAGATCAGAGAAAACCAATAAACAAGCTGGGGTTTGTAGAACACTGCTATGCTGCGAGACAATTCGGATGACAGAAGAGATATGAGAGGGCTTCGCACTGTGTCAGCTGGACTTCGGCAGCTGCAACGCATTCAGAACAGCACCTGTTAGAAGAAAGAAGAAAAGGCCTGGACATTTACATTTAAGTGATTGACTGATAGACGATTCTGTGCCTGGTACTAATATTTCTGCCTTTGAGAATCCCTTCTCCAGCCCTTTTTCTGTGAAACACTCTTCCCCCACAGGGGTTTCATTGACACTTCTGGCCTCTTATCTTGACCTGTTTTACTCCCACCTTTTCATGTCACACCTTTTCTTTTAACGCTAGTCCATCTTTTATCCTTGAACTCAAAGGGTGTTTTGTCATTTGCAGAAGGACCTATGAATAGATTCCTTGATCCTTATCACAGAGAACATTAGTTCCCTCAAGTAAGAGCTTCCAACTAGTCTCCGTGCATATGAGGAGTTGTGGCATCATGCAGGGGATGAAAGGAAAAAAACTCTCGCTGTAAATGTAATTCATTCAGTACTTCCTGTCAGTACTCTTGGCAGGCTCTCCGCGTCAGGTGCAAATGATTGGGTAAGAAAATTAAAAATTGAGTTGCTCAACCTTGAGTGGTGAGTTGTGATGGCGTGCACATTTGCCGCAGGCTGACAAAATGGAAGCTGAGTAAAGTTTTCGTGTCGCTTTTTGCTTTCCAGCACACTGTTTTCACATGCAAGGCTTTCACGGCATCATGCATAATCATAACGTGCATTGCATCCGTGTACTTTTGTGTGCAGTAAATTGGGAAACACAAGAGCCTGGACGCATAACAGATTTCGAATCTGCTTACTCCCCTCCAATGCTGTGTGAAATGGCACATCATCAAATTCATAAGGGTCCGATGGCAAATGAGACACTGGCTAGTCATTAAGTACTCAAGTCTCCCACCTCTTTCGGAATTGTCTCTCTTCAGCAGAGATTTCCTTTTTTTGTTCATTCTTATATAGCTCGGAGAACCAGCTTCTGAAGAATCACTTTCTAGAGGATGAAAATTCATTGCAGGGGAGATCCAGCCCACAGGCCTGGAGATTGGCATTCGATACACAAGTTTAAGTTTATAGAGTGCATTATAACTTGGGAAATGAACTGCTGATAGTTTTGTTTTTTTCTTTTTTATCAAGATTGTTTTCTTAACCAAAAAGTGGAAACCATTTGGCTGCTTATACCTTGTGCTTAGTTTAGGCGACTGCAGTGCAACTGGAGTTCCTGTGCTAGCTGTTAGCATACACTATGTGACCTGATATAATGTGTAGTGCAAGTCTTGAACACATGAATGATTTGGTTGTCTGTGTTCACATCTTGACATTATTAAATTTTCATTTTAAATTGATAGAATTATTTAACAAAAGGTTTTACCCTAACACACAACGTTAGTTTATAGAGTGCATTCCTCTTGTTTCTGACAAGATTGTTTTCCTGACCGACGAGTGAATTATTTATTATAGTTTGCGTCAAAATGACATTGTGCTGCTCTTGCCTAACACTTCGTTCACACCCAGTGAGCTTTCAGACGTTGTTTCCAAGCCCAAGTTCCCCATTGGGTGTTTCCTCTCTGGGAGTCTCCAGGGCAGTTTGGTTCAAAAAGGCAACACACATTAGGACAGTTGAGCCGATGATTAATATGATTTGGGCGGGAAAACTGATAAAGTTGAACTGAGTTTGTTCCATTCTGGGTCATTTGGTGTTGACTGACAGCGGATTTAATGTTCTTTTCACATTAAACCATGGTTACACAGCAAGCCAAGGTAATGGTCATGTTTGTGTTGGTGACATATATTGTATGAGACAAGAGATATTGTTCACTGAGCAGTTTCACACAAAACTCAACAGTGCTGCGACAGACTGACTTTGTTGACTTGCATAAACATGATATGCGTAGTTTGTGACACGATTCTAACAGGATGTTTGTCTCTCGCCGATGCCTACCAAAAAATGATTACTATTATTATTTTTTGTGTGCATACAATAGGTGGAATGAAGCATGCTCATTGACAATGCCAGCATACTATTGTGTATAATTTCATTTTCACCATCATTTGCTTGTTAGAACTGAAAACATATTATAGCTGAGGCTGATGAGAATGTCATTAGTTGTGCAGGTGTTTGGTTATAAACTAATGTATTGGACAAACTAACATTTTCACTTGATGATGGCGGCATATGAAAAGGTCAGGAGATCACCAACATTATTACAAATTCATGCTGAGGGCAACATTAATGTGTGAAGCAAATTTCAAGGTAATCCATCCGATAGTTGTTGACACATTCAAAACTCCAAATGTCAACCTCATAGCAGCGGAGGAAAAGCAGCTCCAGGAAAAGTCAGAAGATCACCAAAGTCATTAGGATTTATCCTCTGGGGACTATGAATACATGTACATCTCATGGCAAGCCATCTTGTATTTTTTGAGAAATGTCAGTCGAGCCATCTGTAAAGCCATGCCCTGCCTATAAGTGTGGTCATTTGATAGAGCTAAAAACGCTTTTGCCCTATAGGTCGTGTTTGGACGGCACAAGCATACCCCAACCATAAAGCTGCTGCCACCCACAAAGTGGTGTGAAATACAGACAGGCAATGTGCTAAAGCGGACATGTAACACTCTCCGCAGGTAGACAATGTTGCAGTCTGAGCACACACTCAAATAATTGCAGGGGATGGGTCCTCTGTGAGAGGCCCTTGAGGTATTAATTGGATGCAAGGTTTTTCTTTTTCTTTTGCAGCCGTTGCGGCACGATGCTGCAACCGAGGGGACAAATGAAGGCCAGCATCGAGTGATTCGATGAGATCTGAAATCTGAATGTTCACTGCAAAGGGCACTTCAAAGCAGTGCAAAGACGGCGATGTGGATATACATGAGTTTGTTTTTAAAAATGTTGGTTTTCTTTTTATTCTCCCTCCTCCTCCTGCTGGATAATCCACCAGAATATTGCTTCGAAGAATGTTTTATATCATGCCTGAGGCGTGTGTGTGTACAGAGCCGACACATCTGAATGATTGATACGACTTCATCGTGCGTATCTTGGATTGGAAAAATAAATGAGAGAGAGGAGGGAGCCGGAGCAGGTAATAAATGAATTTTGCCTAGGGTGTTGACACGTCTGTTCTAGGTGGACAAAACATTTCACCAAAATTGCTTTATTTAAAAGACATTATTTAAAAAATAAAAAAATGAAAGGTGACACCTTCACCATGTCAATGAAAAATGTAAAACAGCCACATAAAGGCCTGAATAATTTCTCTATTAAACCTTCTTTATATATATATATATATATAAATATATATATAAATATACAGTATATATATATATAAATACTTGCATCAACCAGAATACATAACACAACATGAGAAAAAGTGGATTTTTTCTTTTCGCAGTTGGGAGAAAATACAGAGTTGGATATATTCTTAATATATATATAGATATATACACAGTACATCATCATTTAAGACAAACAAAATATTATGTATGGGTTCGACTGATTTGAGATTTTGATAGGCAATAGCAAAATGTTTTTATTTTATTGTAACACCATTTATTATCAATCTCAACTTTATTTATTTACCATCTGAGCACAATGTACACTTAAATGATTAAGATTTCAAAACTAGATTTTAACACACACAAGGGCCACAGCATTAAGTAGTAGTGTAAGATGCGTTGATGCATAAAATGTTGTGTTAACCCTGAGTGACTCAGAAATAGCCTAAAAGTTAGATGTCTCTTCTCAGTTAAGACTTGTGCAGCAGTTTGTATAATAAACTAATATTCATTTATTTTAAACCATTTCTGGAGTGTTGTCATAACATTTTATCAACAAGCCTTACAGAGGATTTAGGAATAAGAAAAACATTTCATTAATTTGTGTGTATACCGTATAGTACAGGCATACTGTGTATTGCACAGCAATTAAGCTTAATTAAGCTTAAGCTTAAAGTTAGTATCACAACTGATACTAATCAGTTGTGACTGTTCATATGGCATATTGCTACAAAGTGCTGTTTTGAAAGCAGTTGATAATATTCCTGAGCCCTTGGTGGTAATCAGTATTTAACTGGAACTTTCTCAGATGTGGAGCTATTGCTTATTTTTCTTGGTCTTAAATTAGTCTTATATGTCAGAGCCATAAAAGTCCAAACAAACCTGGGGAACAGGCTGCGTATTTTGCTGCTAAAGACTAACAGAGTGTGTGTTAGATCTCAATATCTTGTAATTTGTCATTTTTTGTTTTTGTGCACAGATTGTATCATTTGCATATCTTATCATACATATTTTGTTTATTATGTGTTGGTCTGCTGTTCTCCTGCTGTTATTTATTTGCTGTATCGTATAATGTTGTGGTTCATATCTTTTCATATTTTCTATTCACAATAGCATTGATTCCCCCACAGAAATACACATAAATGCAGCACCTACCTACATAGTACAAAGTCTCTCTGGTCTTTAACACCAATAGGACAACAAATAACAGTAAATAAACAATCTAAATGATAGTAAAGGAGTTTCTCAGGCACCTCATTCCAAAGCAAAGGCCCAGTGAAAGCAAAAACATTCATTCTTATTCCTAAACTTAAAGCTATAGGGTAGGTAATGCATTTTAGAAACCTTTTTGTTATTTTTGTGGAAATTATCTTTACATCCCGACAGAACTCAATAAATGAAAATCAACCTTTTTATATCTCAACCTTTTGTAACTCGAGGCCTCCTTCTGATGGTTGTAGCAAGCTAAATCTGGCAAAACATATCTGATGAGGTGGTTGAGATTGCCATGATGACATTAGAACGCAACTGGTTGAAATTATGCATTTTAATTTTTCATTAATTTGAATTCATTAGAATATTGAGATATGATATAGACTTGCTTTGCAGATAGACGGTAATCTGAGGCCCACCAGTGGGACCCGGCCCAGTGGTTCGCTGCAGTAGAGAATTATCACACCCAATTTCCATCCTGGCAATCACATGGGAGATCTTGAACATAGGCTCGTTAAGGACCAGTTGTCAGCTATAATGATGTTGCCTAGTGTGAAAGACGGGGGGTTCTTTTAATACAGTAACAGATATGATTCATCAGAAAATGATCAAACATCTGGTCTCATTACCTTTCTGTTATTTCTGACTGTTATCCACCTTAATCATGTGGAATCAGTCCGTTTCCTGCTGGGTTGACAATAAATCTGTGACTCGGAGGACTGTTGATGAGAGACGAGCTGCACGTTGATAAATGATAACTGGCTGCCAATCAGACTTGGAGAGCAACACGATCCACACTGCTCTGGATTGACATTATAGAAACAGACAAATGAAATGTTGACACACACAGGACAGGATATGTGCTACCAGGGGACAACACTATTTCTGATCTGGCCTTTTTATCTGCGAATTCTGGTTTCTGGAAATTAAAGACTTGAACACGTTCATTATGACTGTGCTGTTTGATGAGAGACTATTTTAGAGCCAAGTCGAGAGCAGAAGTAACAACTACAGTAAAGTACTTTCCAACCACCGCACGTGTAAAGTCGAATGTTTTGTCTTAACCGCCAACTGAGAGCATTTAGATTCAGTCTTTCAGCTCAGTGACACCGAGGTGCTCTCATCTACTGACCTCAAACCAGCCTTCACACCCAGAGCCAATTGTTGTCTGAGCTGTGCATGATGTTATGGCTCTTTCTAAAAGCTACACTCCGACAGAGGAAAAGCAGAAAAGAGTGAGATCTCAATCTGCAGCTGTAGCTTCATCCAAAATTGTACTGTGAAAACAGAGTTGTGATAACAAAGAGTCATGTTAGACCTAGGATCAGCCGACCGCATGCATATTCAGGCATGGTATAAGAAATAAATAAAAGAAGGAAAGGAAATCAATAAACAACAGGGGCAGACTTTACCAGGTAGGCAACCTGGGTCTGGGGGCCAAAAAAGGTTTGAGAACTATCAAAAAAAACTGTTAATATGTCACTACATTAAGTTTTAATATGTTTTCATGTGAGAAAGTAACCATTTAGATTCACATATGTGGTCGAATAACACTTGTTTGGAAATTTTCTGTGCTCGTTTTCACGTGAGAGCAGCTCTGGGTTGCCTTGAAACCGGCCTGGCCATCGCTTAAGCATACGGAGAGTCAGACACAGAACGAAAGACAGACAGAGATACCCTTCTTTACAGTTAGATTGTTCTTCCCTGCCCGCCAGCCTCGGCTGTGAGATCACATTTTACAGAAAACCATCGGTAATTTTTCTTCACTTTTGGGTCTTTTCCTGTAAGAGCAAATGAGTGAGGACAAAAGCATAAAGAGGCCCCCAAGGGCCAATAAAAAGAGCCTCTTCCAGCATGGCCTGTGACTGAATTACCACCGACCTCCCCAAAGCCAGCTCCCTCGGCCCCTGCGGCCAGGCCTCTAATGCATTTACCGGCAGTGACGAGGAAAAGGCACACTGACAGGAGGGAATCATCTTTCTCAGAGATGGTAATGGGGGAAAAGGAGCCTCCAGCCCAGTTCCAAATCCTAATGTGGCGGGCAGGGCTGCCAGAAAGGAGGCAGTCATGGTGAGAGGCTGTGGGATTGGTGGGATTATAATGGCTTTTGGAGAGGATAAGAGGTGCAGATGGGCTGTGAGAGGAAACTGGGTCCAAACCCAGTGCCGACAGTGGACGTCATTTGTAGAGATGGCGGCGTTTTGCTCAGCAGTGCATCATAAATCCAATTAAGCACTCAAATCCAAATGAACACATGCATATGCATGCACAGAGACACACACAGACCATACTGCAAGTACAAAATATTTGTACCGGGATGCAGAGAAATTCATCAACCAAATTGGCATCTGTATTTCTCAAGTATTAGAAATCCAAGTGCCAACAAATGTTTTCTTCTTTCTTCGTGGCCTTCTTACAAGGACAGAGTTGTTGGTCTTCATAAAGCCAGAACAAACTGCTGTTCTAAATCATGAAGATGCTCAAACAGACACAAGCCCTCAGAAAGAGACTTATGAGAGGTTGAGGTTTTTTTTTTCTGTTTTTCTCGCACAAAGCCAAAAGAGTCTAACCTCAACAGTTTCATATCATCAGAGATCATACACACCATAAATCAATACTTCAGATTTCCATCGCTGACCCATCTGCTGCAATTTCATATGTTTAGCTGCAAAGAAACAATCCCTGGTGAAAGGCAAAAGATTAGGTTTTGTTCTTTGTATGTACGGATGTAAATATTGTTTATGGCGTACTGTAACTCTCATGCTAGTGCTGTATTTCTTGTTAATGAACCAAAATCTGATACTGAGACTCTTTTTTTCAACAAAGTAATTCCAATGAAAAATGTGAGTTATGTTGTTCACCCACAATTTTTTTTTTGTTCAGACGATTATTTAAGTGTAAATTTTCATTCAATGCTTTGAGCACCGCACACAAAAGTTTCTGCTGCCGTCGGATCACAGCAGATATTTAATAAACTCAAAACTGATGCAAATGTATCATAAACTCTTCAAATAACATGAAGGTAATTTACTGTATGTTTTCCTCATTTATGATGTATTGTTTCACCCTCCCTATACAGACAATTAAGGCCGGTATATAAGGCAGGAGCCCGGCCTGAATCCAATCAGCTTGTCGGGGCCTATCTCTCAGGCTAAACCTTACAAACAATGCACTGGCCCCAAGCGCATTTCTACTTTGCCACATGATTGCAATCAGATGCATATAAGGGAACATTGCACTCAGCTGCAAAACATTATAGGCATGTTGTTCTGTCATATCATTAGCGCAATATCTTTTGTGAATCCGACCTCGAGACGAGGGAAGATAGCAGTTGCAAATGATGCACAATTTGTGGTACTATCAGTGGCTGTAATCAATTCTTTTGTGAATTTGACCCTGAATTAGACAATAAAACAGGTCTGGCTGAGGGGTTAACGTGCAGGCCAAGAACCAGAAAGTCCCCAGCTGGTGTCAGGGTAGAGATCTTAGTTTTACTGAGGCATGTCATTCCTCATCTCTCTTTAACCTCATTTCCTTTCATCTCTCTACTGTCATGAAACAAACAACTAAAAACGGAAATTTTATAAGAGATGATCACTAACATTTCAAGTCTGCTCACCGTCTGTTTCACTTTCAAATAGAGGTTTGGATAATCTGGCTAAACTGCATGCTTGTTTAACACCTGTCCAATGTCTGAGTATGTTTTTATCATAACTGGTGATCAGATGTCAGATAATTAAGATTTCAAATAAAATACAGTGATGTAAAAAGCCCAAGAGTTTTGCAATTAGGATATACGGTATAATTTGACAAGACTAATATTATAAGCGTTCTGAAAAACTCTGCCAAGGCTTCTGAAATGCTAGAATACAAATAGAAAGGTGTCTCATGTCTAAATCTGTCAAATAAAACAAGAAAAACATAAGAAATGCTGCTTCTCATTTTCACAAACATTTTTCCGAGACAGGTTCTGCTGTTCCTTACATTGATGGTAATTGCTTTGATACGTGATGAAAAATGCTGCGGTATTTGTTGAGAACAATTGAACATCCTGCTAAATCGCGGGGAGGAAATGCATGAAGCTCAGATCTTTACAGCCAGCAGCCAGCTATTCTCCCATCTCTCACATGTCTGTCAGATTCGTTCTATGGGATGCTGGTGTGCCAAGAAAAAATGCTCAGCTTTATTGCCTTTCCAACATCAATTTAATGCCTCACAAAAAAGAAGAAAAAATGGCAGGCATAGTGGGCTGAAAAATCACCTCAATACAAAATGCAAAATGCATTCATGTTTAATCCCTCTGCCTCCTCTCGGCTGTTTTAGAACATCCAGCCCTGATGTTGGAAAGGTGTTTTGCATTTTCAAACCCAAAAGAGGTGTTCTGTCTGTATTACAGAGTTCGGTAGATTGATTGTACATAAGGATAATGCATTGTTAGGTAAACAACCACTCTGTCTGATGCCTAGCCAGCACTGCAATTTAATCACACCAAGAGTAAATATATGAATTCCTGCTCCTGAACACTCATTAAGAATGCTCACCATACGGCTCCTTCCTGGAATGAGGCATTTGCAGCTTCGGTAGTGAGAGTAATGACCATCGTTCATACTGCCAGCTTTCATTGCCTGGTGGCGTGTTTAGCTACACATACTTGAGATTTGGAGGAAGGAAAGGCAATTGTATTTAATCATCCCCGGGGAGAGATTTGCCTTGAAGATCACGTTCAAGTGATCAATGGCGTATGCAGACAAGTAAAAACGCTCCATCCACACATTACTCTCCTTACATCTCTGTCCAGCACTTCTGACAGCTGCTTTCGTGTGAACACATTGTGTGATGAGATAACTCTGCAGGATAACATAACTTAAAAGCGAGATAAAAAATCTTCATGTGAGGGAATTAGCTCTTGCAGCAAAAGAAAAAAAACAAGAAATATAATTTAGAAACGCAGTAAACGACATGTATACTTACTCATAATGATAGCATATCATCGTAATGTATCTGCAGCTACAATGAATCAGCAATTTATGACCATGATTAAACACTTCAGCCCCCCTCTTCCGCAGTAAGAAGGGTGATGTATGCCCCCTTTCACTAAAAGTTTCTGTTAGATGACTCCTTCGGTACTTCCTACCAGTGACAGAGATTCATGACGACTGGCTGCCATCATGTAGTGTGCTCTGAATCCCCACACAGAGTCAGTAACTGTAACCCCTAACTAGCCATGTGATGACTAAGTCATTTTAGCACTACCCTCCCTTTTTTAATGTTCTAAAATGATTAAAATGGATGATAGTATTGCTGAGCTAAAACTACCTGCTGTCAGCCGAGGTTTCGCTCATCTCTCTTTTACTATTTCATCTCCTGGGTGTACTTTCCTGCAACTCTGGCTGAATTCCATTCAGTGGTCCTGGTGTTTTTGTGGTGGCAAGAGGTCAGGAGGAAGATAAAAGGTTTTTCACGGAAAGCTGATTCAGTGAAAACAAAACAGCAGCTGATATGACAATTGATGACAACTTTGCAACTTGTTTTTGTTGTCAGAAAGCCAGCCACAGTCAGTACGTGTGCAGTGGGCAAACTGACTTTATGGCTGTGACGTTGTTTTGTAAAAACAGTGAATAATGTTCATGTCTATAGCTCTACCTGACAGAGCCCTCACAACAATTGTACTATGCATAACCAAGGTAATTTAAAAAAATATATATATCCAATTGTCGTTTTTTTATTGTTACTGGATAAATGATACCTGGGGGTGTCCTGGTAGCCAAAAGTTTATTACACACAGTCCATTTTCGAATCCAGCTGGGGACCTTTGTTGTACCTTTGCTATACCCCTCTCTCTCCATTCATTTTCTGTTTGCTTCTACGCCAACCACTTTCCGATAAAAGGTCAGAATATCAAAATGTTTTGATTAGATAAGAACATTGTTTCCTCAGTTAAGGTCATCCCGCAGATGGGATGGGAGCTCCGAGCATTGACGGAGGCGTTTACACTCTATACGCTATTTAATGACATTATTCCAAATGATTAACCGGGAAATTATTTGCAACCCTAATGATGAAAGATCAATAAGTCAATACAAACAATCATCAGCTGGAGACAATGAGGAGAAACAGGTATTTGTCACTCACTTATTTGATAATGATGTGAGTGTGTGTGTGTGCGTATGTAAGTGTGCTTGTGTGTGTCTGTGTGTATGTGTGTGTTTGTTTCCTGAACTCAGAGACTGACCTGAACAGGTTTACACTTTAACTGGGACACAGTATGTAGAGGCGAAAGCTCACAAGCTTCCACAAAGAGGTAAACACAGCAGCTTATCTGAACACAGTGTACCACTACACCTGGTCAAACAGCACCTGAGGGCTGTTTTCATCTTGTGCCGCAGAGAATTTCCTCACCTCACAAGGTTGTTTATCTCTCACTGCAAATCTCTATGTCTCTCTTCCTCTGTGAAACCGCACAGGAAGCCTTTTTCAACCCTGCTGTGAATTGCTTGAACCCGTCCCTCTTATGTGCTCTGTAGTACACATGATCTATAAAAATAAAGACCAAGTTTGCCCTTTCAGATTTTTATGCTGCAGGTTTTTGTCATCAGGCCAAACAAGAGTTGAAATTGTTCTCCTTGTTATTCTTATGCTTGCTTTTTTCAAATGTGGGGCTTAATTTTGACTGGTTGATCTATTGAAGAGCAACAGTCTTCATTTGTTTTGTGCTTGCTACTTCTGATGGAAGAAGAGCTGCAGAAACACCCTTCATATTCTGGCCTGTCGCATTCTCACAAAGTTCCCGGAGCATCAACAATACAGTGGCAGACGATCAAAATGCCTCCCCCGGTGCTTCCCCCCCAGTGAGCTCTCGTCAGTGAAAATGGAGTTTGTAAGTGGAACAAATGTGTTTCAAAAAGCTACCTGAGTGCTCCGAGCACGGCTCTTTAAAGTCTCCTCCGCAGCTCCTCGAAACTTTACGTTGTAGAGGTGGACTATTATGGAAGGTAAGAAAGCGTGAGGCCACCCACGCTCCGCGGTGGTACAGTCCTTTTCAAAGAGGGCACAGGGGTTAAGATCGCCAATCAGACGATGGTGATTGAGCCCATGAGTTGAGAAACAGGGAGAGCCTCCAAGGATCCAATCAAGAGTCCGCGGGCAGGATACAAAGTGTGTGCTTTAGCAAACTCTTTCACATTGGGATTCAATCAGGTGCTTTTGTGGGGAGATGGGAAGCCCTCTCATGTCAAGGTTAGAGATAGTGGAGGAGAGAGAGATGGATGCATTAGAGCAGCTCTTTAAAGGTGTTGGCGCCGGCCAAACAAGGAGCGGCTGAATCTACCTTTTGAGCAACACACAAATTGGCTAGCATGTTATCCCGGAGTAAAGTGGCATCAAAGTTTGTCCGTGGGCTGATTGACTGGAGAGAGCAGCATTTAAAAATTGTCAACGTGTCACTTTTCTTTCTCTCTCCCTCTCTCTCCTCCGTCCCATCTTTTTCAGGCACTCTGTTAAACTGGACAGATTGGCGCGCCCTTAATTCCCATTATTCTATGCATTTTCAAACAGCCACACGGATACCGCCAGTGAATTTCAACCACAGCCGCCCAACACAGTGTGGCTATGCCCGCCGCCTGCTGCTTGTATCGATTTACAACGTATCCTGAGTTTGCTTTGTTGTGGCGGAGGTAAGAAACATCAAGGGCAACCAACATATGTTAAGGGTTTCCATGGCAAAAGGGCAGGATGTCACAGAAACCCCCATGGTGTCAGGAAGATTGTTGTTCAAATGTATCTTTATTGTCTTGGGGCGCGTTTGCGAGCCATAGTCCGTTTGGCTAGTCCGAACCAGATTGAAAGATTTTGAAAGAAATATTGAGGCTAAATTGGAGAAGGGGAATGTTGTAGGTGCTGTCTTCCTTGATTTAAAAAAAGCATTTGATACAAGTTATCACAGTTTAATTTCTCAATTAATGTCATAAAATGTATGGATTCATTACTTACAGACAAAAAACTATGCATTTGTGTGACCATAAAACCTCACAAATGGTTGATATTTATGTCGGTGTAAGGCTTCCTCTTTGGGTCCACTGTTATTCATGTGGATAAAAATGACCAACCTGAAGTTTGTCCACCTTCTGGAACCTGTCAGCTGTATGCTGATGATACGGTTATACATCTACATGCTAAAAACAAGAAGCAAGTCGCACTTGTGGCACTTGCGTTATGACCAAACTGTCAGCACTCAGTTATTTCTCCTTTAGAATAAAGTAATTGGGGCAGTTTTTTGGGGGAGTTTTTCCTCTTCCGATGCGAGGGTCCTGGCACAGAGGATGTCGTATACTGTACAGATTGTAAAGCCCTCTGAGGCAAATATGTGATTTTGGGCTATACAAATAAATTGCATTGAATGGTTAAAACAAACAGAATCAACGCTAGCCTTTCATATTAGATTCAATGATATAAATAAGCTACAATAATCAGAACAAAATCAAATATTTATCATTTGGCTCAATGGTGCACTGCAGATATAAATGTTGAATAGAAGACTATTGAAAGAATTCTGCAAATTTATTTGGCGACGAATAAAATCTCCTACAACCCACCTGTGGGTACCAACACAGTCTTCGGGAATAACTGATTTAGAGACAAAAAAACACCATCAATATGACAGAGCTGCTCTTTGCATTCCTATAAGATAAAAATGAAATATGCAAAGACAATCAGCTGTTCTGAGGTGAAATCAGCCAGTTAGGTTCAATCCATTTTTTATTTGCTTGCAGTAATTAAAGTTTATTTTAATGTAATATTAATAATTGTGACAAGAGGAAGGAGGCCTCTTGGGTGTGAGACAATCAAAAAGGAAAGTTCATGTTTTAATCTTGTCTCATTAGTTTGAAAAGGACATGGCGACAGTCTGTTTCAGAATGGAACTGAATGACTGGGAGGAGAGCACGGGAAGAGAAAGGACATCTTTCACCTCCAGGTAATCTTCTCTTTGCACTGCAACAATTATTCAGACTGATGAGGTTATGGACAGAGTAGAGGACACACCGAATGCTCGCCTTCAGCATTTTGGAAGTACAGAGGAAGCTTTTCTGTGCTGTGCGGCCTGCGGAGTGAGCTTTCTTTCTTCCAGCTCTTGTTGTTTATTTTGTCGGAAGCCTCTGAACTCCCTGTGAACGCTTATGAGGAAAACATCATTAATATTTGCTGCTATTGACCGAGGGGAAATTCGAGCTCAATATAGGCTTTGTCATCCAGTCTAATCGCACACCTGAGCTCGAGGTAAACAGCAAACGGCAAATAACACAGAGGGATAAAAGAGTTGAAGGTGTTTCTCAGAACTGAATAACTCCTAGTTAGTTTATCCAGTGGACGAATGAGCAACAGTGTGCAAGATAATGCAGTTCAGTGTATATAATAGGGAGCAAAATATTAGATGCCTCACAGTGTGAACGCACTTTGAACATTCACAAGCTTCACAAATATGTCTCATTATTATTGTCAAGCTTAATAGACCAGAGAAAAGGTGGTGGTGAAACAACAGTTTATAATGTAGCGACAGTGTTTGGTTACCAAGCTACTGGATGGAAAGAATTGTTTAAATTATAGTACACACTTTTAAAATAGCTATGCTACCTGACTTCTGCTGGAAAATGTAGTGTCTGATATTTAAATCCTTTAAATCATATTAGGGTTTTACATTTTGGCAAATTAAACCATGTTAAACCATTGAGAGTATGCTTAAATAGCTATCAGCAGTTTCTGTTTGCAATGTCCATTTCTTAACACCTGCTTTTTGTTTAAAGTGACCACATATTGGGAATCTAAACATTTCTCACATGAATGCATTTTGAACTTAATAAAATTTCATGAACAGCAGTCAAAACTTTCTTTCTGGAGTAAAACCTTTTAATTATTAGTAAAACTGTTATTACAGCACAGTAAAAGTCCTGCTTTCAAATTTTTACTTCAAGCGCAGAGTGAAAGAGAGGCATCATCAGCACAATGCACTTCATTTTACTCCACTGCGCTACTTTAATGGAATGGAAGCGTATCGGTTTCGTGGGACGCATGAGTGACGGTTGTCAGCAATGCTTCTAAAAACACTTTCTATGTGGATGGGCCACTGTGAGGGAAAACAGGCAGAGGTTGAACTCAATCCGATCCGATTACCACCTCAATTTGAAAGGAGATGGATCAAAGCTGTAACTGCGCTTTGCTCAACTTTCCATCACCGCTAAGCAGCAACACATTTCTTTCTCACATCCACATAAAATGCACTAAATGTTATTTGAAGTTGTGTCAGGACCAAGTGGCACAACATAAAGCCGTGCTGCAGCAGTGGCAACATATTATCATTTTGTCAGTGTACGAGCACTCTAGGAACTCGTTTGTCTCTGGGCCGGGAGCCGTCATCTTCCCGCAGACGAGCCATGTAAAGCAGATACTAACTCAAGTGATAGTCTCCCTACAAGCTCTGACAAGTTCATTTGGGTATAATTACTTGCCCCGCTCAGGTACTCTGTCGACATTTGTCACTGAGACACTCGCATTACCCGATGAGATTAATTTGTCATATTTTGTGTGTTAAATATTTTTCCTTCCTGTAAGTGATCTAATCCTCACAGCTCAGCAGACGATGGCAGCACAGGGCCTGCCTCTTACCTGCAGAGCTGCAGTGTTTTGTGCAGAGGGGACCACCGCCAGGTTTATTTATGTTAGTGGTCCCTACACCCATAGATAACGTCATTTAGCAGGACCCCAGAGAGCGGCCCTTCCACTCCTGTTTAGGCCTGACACCGGGCAGACGGATTTAGCTCCTCTGCCCTGACTCTGCACCACTTACTATGGGCCATTGCAGTCTCCATTAAGAGAATCGCTTCCTAATGAACCCTCTTCCTTGGGAGGAAGTGATTAATAGGAGTGGCCATCCAGGATTGCATTACCCAGCAACACTCCTCTCTGCAAAACAAGGAGGCACACATAGGAATACAAAGAGAGTCGAGTGCTAGCATGCTAACAATCATCCTAATGTTGTCAGGGAAGCAGCAGCTTGTAGCTGAACCAAGTGAGTGTCTGCACGCTCTATCGCTGCTTTGGATTCCTATTTTTGCTCCACTCAGAATGGCGAGTTGTCTGGCGGGAGTTATATACTAATCCTTTGATTCATAGTGTCTGTTTGAAGTCTAAAACCACACACATCTCAATAGCAATCACATGAGACTTACTTCAAGCACGGTAGAGATAAAGGGATTATGTTGGAAAGGATCATCAGGTCCTTTTAATCAGTTTCACTTTTACTAAGGAGGCTGCTGGGCCTCAAAACACGCATCGTTTGGAGTCGAGTGTTGTACGGTGAAACTCCATGACAAAGGAAACCATCAGACAAAGCCACAGGAGCCATATGTTGGTGACAACAGGACGCCATCTCCGCTGCCACCCCCTCCCTAGGGCCCAAATCATGCCAAACTCAGCAGTGTGTTGCCTCCATTTTGCCTTAACATATGGCAGAGCAATGGCGGGAGAAGATTATGTGTTGCACAGGGGAGAGTTTTGACAGCCGCACAGCTCCATTGGCTCTGAGGGGCTTTCATTCGGTGGCAATGACACAGACGAAGATCAGGAAAAGTCTCCCTGGGGATCAACACCACGCTGTGGAGAAAAGCTGTTTTCTACAGCATTAATCTACTGATCTATGACTTGAACACAAGTCTCATAAACTCTGAGGCCAAAAGGCTGCGAGAAAATACACGTAGTTTCGAGGTGTGAGCTATGGATGATGTGGCACCCTAGTAAACTTTGGTGACTCTCGATGCTGTGACCTCTCAGAGTCACGCAGGAAATTAGTGAAAACCTTTGCCCTTTAGGGGCATAAGACTCTGCCCCCTGTACACCTCCATGGAGGGTTTCATTTTCTTTTTTTTCAAACACATGACAGGATATAGACAGCCTGGACCCTTGACACCCTTGGTGAGGTGGTGAGAAAAGCAGCGAAGAGTACTTATTAAAAGAGTCTCCAGAGGACAACTGAGACCGTTTGCAGCGACCGCCGCCTCACACTCCTTGGCTCCCACACAGCAGGGCGCAATGTGAAAAAAAACCTGACGCTCCACTCTTTCATCAGCGACCTTTAGCCTACATGCATGAACAGCTTGTGATAGAAGTCGCAGAAGACACGTCAACCTGTTGGTGGCCTCCATGCGCGAGACATCAGGGTCACTCTGGATGGAGTCCTTTGTTCCCGCTTCATTTTCTGGTCAGTTGGCATTTGCTCTCTGATTAGCTCATTATGGTGTTCAACGAGCGGCAGGCGGCGCAGCCGGCCGACGTGACGGAGTGTACCGAGCCACGAAAAATAGCTGCTATCGCAGATGTGTGTGACAGACATTCTGAGGCATTAGCACGCTGTTAATGAACTATAAATGATGATGACGGTAATCATACATGTTTCCCAGCAGAGAGGAACAAGCAAATGATCGGTTGAGCCCCGGAGGAAACGGTATTCTGACAAGGGGAGTGACTTAATCTGTAAGGTTTATGGGGTTTGTTGGAGTTATTGCTTGGCTGCATGCTGTATTAATACACCCTCCACACCCCCCACCCCCAACCCTCACCACAAGTTACACAAGCCCCCATTAGCTTTAGTGAAGTATAAATCCACACACCACCACTCTGTCATTCTGTGAAGTCATCCGGTTGCCTCGGAGGAAACATTAAGTAATTGTCAATTCAGAATAGGGCTTGCAATGCTCGGCCATCTTGACAACATCATTTTCTGCTTTTCAATTTGTATGCAGCGCTTTATGGCCACAGAAAACTGTCAAGGAAAGCCATAAGCAGCGCCTCATTGCACTGAATGTTTTGTTTTAGCAGCTTATGACCACATTGAAACCCAGACGAGTTTAAACTCGGGACTGAAATTAACCGATTCATTTAGCGTGTCAATCAAATGCTGTCAATCCACGACGATCGATTGGCACTGAGCTGCTGTGTGAGAGCTGCAGGGAGAGTGCAGACTCGTCAAAAAAAAAAGGCAGATCTGTCTTTGGACGCTGTG
The DNA here is from genome assembly GCF_004355925.1 of Anarrhichthys ocellatus. NCBI lineage: Eukaryota > Metazoa > Chordata > Actinopteri > Perciformes > Anarhichadidae > Anarrhichthys > Anarrhichthys ocellatus. Next base: position 5,729,712 of record NW_022280044.1, on the reverse strand, counting down.
TGGACGGAATGACTGATTTCAGGTCGAGCTCCGGTATTTTGGCAGAGTGAATGTGCCCAGCTTTGTCACGCACACAGCCCAAAGACGTCCAGGAATGTAGAATATTTTCCCTTTGACACTTCACCGAGAGCTTAGCAGTGGAAATATAGATATCCCTCTGCAAATCCTTAAATGACAGCTACTCCTCCTCTCCAAAGTGAAGTTAATCCCTTCCTCCCGGCCCACTGGTCGCTGTCTGGTACATATTAGCGGTGCCTGATCACCAGCACAGGTGCCTGCTGCGGCTGCTGCTTCCAAATCTAAATAAAAATATCTGCTTTTATTCAGCAAGTTACATAAACTGAGAAGCTGCTCTTCAAAGGCATAATTTGTTTATGAATGCATTCAGGACTCTGGTGATGATAGTGTTAGAAAAACAAGTTGTGTTCAGAGGAATATATAATAGCTACCGACTTGGACGTACAAGTTTGTTAATACAACTTCTAAGAGAGTTGTAATAACAGATAAGAAACATCTCCGTATATAATGCAATGAGCTGAATTTTTAATGAGTACGAGCCAATTTTTTTCACAAAAAACATGTTCATATTGTTGATACTCGATGTTCAGTCCCTTGATATGACGCAGTTTGTTTGATTATACATTTATTGTTATCACCATAGTGGCTGTCGTAGAAACCACTCAAGACACTTGACTAGAAGTGATTTCAGTGATGCGTTTTAATAAGATTCCACATGAATAAAGACGTTTATTATTAGTACTAGTAGAAGTGGTAGCAGTAGTAGTGTTCTGGGTTTTTTCTTCCATTTTCTCCATGTTCTTGTATTTTGATGTTCAGGACTGAATCACCACCTATTTTTAGTTATAGGACGCTTGAATAAAAACCAGTTTGTGTGGTTGTCTGGTTACTACAGCATCTTTCAAATGGTTCTGATGGATGTAAATGATTTCTTTGTCCTGCACTTGCAAAGATAAAGTGATATTTTTAGGAATCTGACATAAGAAATCTTTACCAACTTCAATTTGCCTCGGTCAAAATTCTTGGGTCTCTTTAAGGGATGATAATTCAGTGACCAACTTAATACAAGGCTCTTAATGAGACAGAACAAGATGTGCATTCAGCCCCTCTCTGTATCTTACCCTGTGCCACTGTAGCTTTTATGTTAATCAGGTTAAACTTCCTGAGCTGACGCAGAAAGCACATCCTGATGTACAGCGTACAGATGAGTCATAATTCCCGTGGCTGCTTGAGGGCTTTGTTGCTTGAACGTAAATATATGTTGTTTTGAGGCACTTGCTGAAATGACGGATGTTCTGTTTTTTCTTTGAAGGACGACCGATTGGAAGTTTAATGGAAAAGAAACTATGGAAGTAAGTAAAATGTATTTATAAAGCGCTTTTTACAGACATAAGTCACAAAGCACTTAACAGGGCAGAATTACAAACGTAAAAAACACAATGTGACCATAGGGCCAATCATTTACATACACACAGAAAATACAAAATTAAAACATGGTTTAAAAGCGGATCTATGGGTTTTACCCAAACGGCAGTCTAAAGAGGTGAGTTTTGAGCTGATTTCTGAATGCGTTCACAGAATATGCAAAGCGTAGACTGTTTAGTTGTTGCAGGCCTACTATAGACAACGTTACAACTTTATTTAACATAATGAGCTCATTTTTGACACAAGGTTAGGTAGTTGTTGCAGATTCCCTAACAAATTTGCAGTGAATCAAAAAGAGAACTCTGATTCCTTTAGGTCTGGGGCCCCGGAGCAGTTGTCTGCTTGATATTTCAGCCTTGGGTTAGACAATAATGTGAGATTCTCATCGTAACTTTTTATGTAAAAGTGACCCTGGCGCTTATTCCGACATAAACGCGATGTTAAATTGCCATCACATTTATCTAATGATATTCATATCAGTCAGGTTTTATGGGTTGCACGCCCGATGCCAATTTGTCTCAGTGTCCCCAGGGGAGTAGCATACTATTGCTGACACAGCGACTACCACAAGGGGCCGCCAAAGTGAAACACATTCAACACACAGGGGCTGTGTGCCGATCCTTGCACCTACAACCTGTATGCTGCATAGTGTGCCGTCTGAAATACAAGCAGTGAAAAATGGTGGGAGAGCTTAAGGATGAATCAAACATTTTATCTGCGCACACATTGCAGTGTAGTGCATTCATCTTAGGGCAGTGGCAGCACCTAGCTCAGTGACCCCTTTCCCCCCCCCCCCCTCTCTACTCTCAAACAGTAAATTATTACTGTCCATTGCATAATTTCAATGCTAAGTGCAAGTTCTTCCAGCCCCACGGGCACTTATCCGGCAGACAGCGATGTCAAAGTCGGGTTATGCAGAGTGTGCATGCAGTCTTATTTCTGGGGCGAGAGGATGTCTGCTTAAGAGTAACATTGTGTAGGATCGAGGGATCTGATTTCCTAATCAGGCAGCAGCGAGGGAGCATCGTGTGGTGAACCAAAGAAAGGCGGACACAGAGGAGAGGGAGAATGGGAGGATTAAATTAGAATAAGCTGAAATGTGATCAAATATAAGGAAAGAGAAGAGATGGAATGGGAGCACAGAGATGAGCAGAAACAGAGGCTTGTATTTGTGAGGACTTTCTGACAGCGGCTTATAGGATAGGGTAATAAATCAGAAGTCACCCTGCAAGTCCCCTCTATCAGCAGACTTTTCTACATGGGCAACTTTGCATTGATGGAAGCCAAGCATGGAGCAGAGCTGAGAGTCTCATGATGGGATGGCAGGGCTGTGGTTTGCGAGATGACTGATAGGATGAGCTCCCTCAAGCACTCATGTTACACCTCAGTGGGTGGTGTCGACTAGATGGCGGAGGCACCGCTACACTGCTGAACAGCTCGGTGCAAAAGGTATACTCGCGGACACCTGAAACAGAAACACAGTTCAACACATATACTGCTTTTGTAGTGTTCTGGAACTTTCTTTATTTATACTCTGCACCACAAAAAGGTGGCACGAGGATTAAAGCGATATCCATATGGGAAGCAGGGGTGACAGAAAGTGAGAGAGCATCAAGGAAGCTTCTGCTGAAAGAGCAAAGGCACAAAGACAGCTGAGGGACTGTGAGGAGTCAGATGCAGTTTGATCGGGTCGCAAAGTTGCAGAAATCCTGTAACAGCGAGCCGAGCCCGCGAACCATTCATTGTGAACGAGCCCATCACTGGGTGTTAGTGTGCAGATGGAAACAAAAAGGCAATGAACTGGGAAAAAAAGGAATGGAGATGCTTTTCCACGAGCCAACACAACAATTTGTGTGATATTTTTTCGACCAGTTGCAGATGGTCACTAGTGGATACTGGTGCGTGAAGAATTAGATTATTTCAGTCAGTGAGCTTTTCTCACAGCAGAGCATGTAGCCAATATGGCACTATTTTGTACCCATTAAAACCTGCTGAATTTGTCTCTAGCGCAACTATGCTCCCGTCCATGAAACCACCTTTAAAGAATAGCTCCCATGGTGCTTTGCAATGAATGATTTAATCAGGGATTCTTTCGGTTCTTGAGAGGTCTCTAGTGGGACCCCCAGCTCAATGACGCATCTTTTGAGCGTAATTTCCCAAGCAACATTCTGGAAGAATGACTACAGAATCCTAATCATAGATTTCACCGTAGCCACTTCTACAATTCTACAAAAAGCTAAATCAATCGTTCACTCACAGAAATATTCTTTTAGAGTGTGGTTTCTGTCATACAGGGGTGATGACACTAATGGCTTTATGTGCCTGTGACATGGAAACCAGGGAGAACACTTACAGCAAACAAGGAGCAAAATAACAAGTTTGAGGTGGATATTAATGTGTTATGATTGAATCGTGGGATCTCATCCTACCTTCCGATGAGAAAGCTTTGACTCTGCTGCAGTTGGAGAGGATTGGAGATTTAGAACAGGACTCAGCTGTGTGTCCATGTCCAACTACTGCCCCCTGCAGCATAAAACAGGGACTTCATTGTGAGTGTATGTTTCTTGGTGTGTTTTACAGTTTTACAGTTTGAAATAGAGACAAATTAACTGATACGGGACAAAGTAGGACTGCAAGTGTTTTTGCCATTATTAATAAATTCTATAGTCAACAAGATGTCAAAATAGTGACAAATGCCGATCTCAGCCTAAATTGATGCTTATTTTGTCCTAAACTGTCCAAATCCTCAAAAGGCAGTAATTTTACACTGGTATGAAAATGTGAAAAGCAGCAATTTTTACAAATAAGAAGCTGGAAATTTTAGTTTTTTAAATTTTTTGTTGAATATTTATTAATTTCTTGAGATTCTGGTAAATAAAACAATTTTCTTCAATTCAGTTTCTGTTTTGAAGACTAATGAACTTTAAAATGACCCTTTGAACTGAATTAGTTAGTTAACGATGACGTAAAGAAACCGATACTGGTCTGCAGGTGATGGGCAATGAAAAACGCTCCCCGACGTCAAAGACCAACATTTTGTTGACCGATCCGACCGGCTTGACCTCCTCCCTCTGCAGACTTTGTGGCTCTTTAGTAACATCACACTGCGTCCTCCTTTTGATCCTGATGGTCGAGAGTCATGAATCATATAATTTAAACACCTGCTTTTGTCAGAATAAACAGCTGATCCTCCAGTTTGCATTCAGTATTCTGCCTTCATGGTTTACCATATCACTATGTCATCACTATCATGTCATTTAAGGACCTGCCACTCCCTCCTGCCGTCCAGTATTCCCTTTCCCTCACCTGGTCTGCATCACCCAATTACCCACCTGCCTCCCATTCACTCTGATCTATAGCGAGGTGGGTGATGGAGGTGTGGGTGAAGGCGAAGAGTTATCTACAACTCTACACTTACATGTTGCATGACTGAAGCTAGCTAACTTCCATTTTATTGTATATCAAGGGGCTCTAAATAATTATTATGATTGAGGGTTTTGCCTCCACAAGGCTCTCAACATGGCGTTGGATGAGCCGGCGGTAAGAAGCTAATTAATGGTGTTGCAGCGCTAACAGTGCAAACAACGGCAACACTGACAGAGCTAACAGTGTTAACCTGGTAGGAGGGTACCATAAGGCGGGAGTTAAGCTTTCATGACGATGCTGTAAACATAGCAGAGCGAAGCTCGGATAACAACACGCACAGAGGGAGAGGACGTCATGCTCAGGTAGACATGGTCCACTATATCTTTTCATAGCATATAGTTGTTTGCTGCAATATTAATGCTCGGAATTTAGCACCTTCAAGGTCACAGTATGCTCAAAACAAACTAGTTCGTATGAAGTGTGGTACGAACACGACAAAAAAATGACAGAAGTAGTCGTAACAAGAATGGAAAAAAAAAGAATGAGAAAAGAATGAGAGAGATGTACAAACTCTGCGTACCTTCAGAAACTGCCGCATGGAGTGGGCGTGATTGTCTATTTTGTAAAGTTACAAAGGTTTATCCTACATATATTTGTATGAATAATTAAATAAGATAGAAGGCCTATACGTTTACACCTTGCTTGTGTAATCCATTGTCCATTGGTGTCAATTTGGTTTTTGGGTAAAAAGTCTGATACCACAGACCTCTTTACGCCTTCATAGACATTTCACACCATGTTATGTGTATTTTAACAGATGACTTCTGCTTGAAATGGCAGGCCTTTATCTGGCTGTGAATGCTGAGATCATGACCACAGTTGATGCATTTCACTATTGGCAAGTCTAATATCCCTGCTGAGAGCTCAAAGTGTAGATTCACTTTTGATGATCCAGATAATAAGAGCATGTTGATATAGCTATCCTACCGCCTGCGATTTATAGGTTGATATGTCTTCACTTGCTGTCTTGCCGTTTTATCTTGTTAAGTGTTATACTAGAGGACCACAGTGGATAAAAGCCTTCGGGGCTTTCTTGTGTTTTCATTCTCTGTGATTTTTAACGTATGTAATTGACAGCAGTGCATTCGTTTTTCCAATCATCAAATAAATTCAATCAACCAATTCACTCTAAAATAGAATTCCTGACAGAATATATTCTTCCACACCTTGAATTATATTTTCCTGGTATATAGTTTGCCGAAATGTAATATATTCTAACTGTGAAATGCTTTCCGTGAGGTGTCCCTCCCTCTGGGGAGGCAGAACAACTTTTATAGGGAGTAAGAATATTAAATGACCAGTGCAGGGTGATCTGAATCCAATCAAAATGCAGTGTTTTAATTTCCATAAGAAGCCAGTGTCAGGGTACACTGGAGAGGAAAATAAAATAAAAAGGGAGCATTGGGTTTGAACTGTAATGGTGATTTTTGTCTTGATTTGCTTGTGGCCACCTGAGTCAGCATTCGTCACAACGCATTTCATTACGGACTCAGTCGAATTCATCTTGCCAGTAAACTTATTTAAATGACGTGGGAGGAGAGAGCAGGCCCTGTGACGCTATACTATCATGGCCTGAGTGCTAAAAAGTTGATATTCTAAAGGGACAAAGATAGAACACCAGCATTAATATTTCATGAGGGAATGCCATTTTCTTTGTATAATCAAAAGTGTTCTTATTTTGCTATAAAACTGTAGCTGCATAAAAATATACGTCTCTAGTGTGCATATTAATTATTGTGTGAATATATTACGCTGCTGCTGTTAGAAGTATTCACCCTTACCCCTCCAAAATATGTCCTTGCACGGCCAGGGGCTTCACTGCTCCTCTGAGAGACAAATTAAACACTCAGATGGATCATTCATTCACATGATGAATTCATCTATTGATTTAACGGTGAAAGAGGCTTTTTTTTTTTTCATCCCTGAAGCAAGTCAGCCTCCTCTTTAGGTCAAGTCAACAGCTAAGCTACAATGTCATAAAAGCAGTTTAAGTTGCTGATTGCAACATTTTTAATGGTACCTCTGCTGCAAACTTTATTCCGGAAGTTTGATTGATGACATCTTTGTTGTTTGAAGCGTTAGGCGGGTGACTGCGGCGCACGATGCTTCATAGATGCTGAGAAAAGAGGGGTGAGGGGTGGGTGCGCAGTTTATTGGCCCATCACTGGTAGTGCAACAGTATTACGTCCCATTTGCATTCTAATTTTGTACAAATCCACTGCTTGTTCAATGGGCCTTAGTGAGATGGATGCACAGGTTTATAATAAACAGGGGACATCATTATGCAAATGAAGGAAATATTACACCCAGGAGTCGTAAAAATGTCTGCGATGTGTGTGGTGGGTGGCAGAGGCTAGGGGGGGGGGGGAGAAGCGTGGCACAACACTGTTCATTGCCTTACGCAAATGTCATTATAGTCAGATTAGAAGGCGAGGGGGACCAAGGGTAGTGAAGCAGTCACTGGCTTGAATAGCAGACTGATAGGTTTGGCATGGGAGTCTGTCTGCAGTACAGCATCAGGCGTTGATTGCACGGAAGATGTACATGGCTTTTAATAATCTGATTTACTGAGCACAAAGCAGCTCTAATTGGTTTTAAATTTTTGCTAATTGGCATTTATGGAGAGCTGCTCAGCGGTAAAGAGGGATGGCGAGGAGAGGCGGGTTGGCCAGTGAGGGGCCCCGGCGGAGTCGCTACACCCGTGGAGGCTGTCTGTCAGCTCGGTGACTCTCACACATTGACTCCTTTGTGGCGAAATAAATAAATAAGAATAGCCAAACAGTGCACACAGTGGGAGAGACACAGCGGTACTTAGCAAAGAGCCCCTTGTTAGTATTCCGAGAAAGAAGTGTCCATTAAGGTTAATTTTTAGTCTCTCCCCAGAGCTAGCTTAATGGACAGGCGCTCTAGCAGCCTCTGGCTCAGAGTCCCAGACTAAACATAGCTCACAAACACTCGGCTGTGTGGGGAACTTAACCTGCATCAAACGGTGCATTAAAACTGTCTGAAGGAGCCTCCTAAGGCTTTACAACCTGGGGAAGGCACGGCGCTGCTTTTAGTGGCTTTTACAGTGCATCATATTTTTGTCACACTTCACAACAACAAACACGCTAAGCTAACCTCCGCACCGACTGCTTATTCACTGCTTGTATTAAAACTATCAGTCATGTTGTCATAGTTTTATTTTAACACATGGTCACAGCTGAATTGTGCTATATTAGTCTTTATCTTAGCCCATCGTGTTCATGTTGCCTTCATACATTTCTTTATAAGCAGTGCAGCGGGGGCCTGAGGCCTGCTTGCTCGGTGGCACAGATGTGATGAATGGCTGCCAGGAGCTGGCACTGCCTGCTGATGGATGGGGGCAAAAAATGCTAATGGCCTATTGTTTTAAGGCTTTCGCCCACCGTAACTTATAGCATTGTGAAATCCTTTCGCCGCAACCCCATCAATTTGTCACAACCCAAAAGTTCAGAGTCAGAAAATAAAAAGGGAAAAAGGGAGAAGGGCTGCTGGGTGATTTAAAGTTAAATGTGCAGCCAGAGAGCACACAGACTGAATGGAAGGAGCCGGAATGCCTGATCAGCCATATGTTTCATGGCATGTGTTAGCATAACATACAGCTTGCTCTTGTAGAGTGGATTTATTTTCTTTATAGTGTGCAGAGTGCCTAGCTGACGAAACATCTGTGATGATGACTGTGGATGATAACTCAGTGGGTATAGCATCAGGAAAGCCAGTAGCCTACAGTTTATATTCTCTCTGGAGTAAAAGAAATAAGATGTTCTTACCTATACAGTATGTCACAGAGTGTATGAGTTGCAGATTAGCCTCAGAGAAAGAGGGGTAGACTTTGTGGTAAGTGGATTTGAACCCGTCGAGTTGACACCTCTTCATTTCCAGTGGCAGTGTTGTACCTGCAAGGAAGCAGGAACATTCCCAAGAGATCAAGTCTGTCTGTCCTTGGCAGGCCTCCCTGCAACATTTGTGAGTGGCGGTACATTGATCACACCTGTTCTGCAGCTCTCATTATCACAGACATTTAGCAACATTGGACACAGACCCACAGAAAGGTTTTCAGGGGGATGTTTGCAGCGTGGATTTGCAGTCAATCAAAAGCACCTATACAGCATAAACTAATGCAATCAAAGTCAACAGTCCTGCTGTAAATCCTACCCAAAATGATGTCAACTGTACTGCATTATACTGAGAGGTGTCTGTTATTCAGCCTACCCGCCTTTAAATAATGGGGTGGACAAAACACCGGCGGGTATATTGCACTACAATTACGCGGCACCGCAAACAAACTGCATCCTACTGTTGCATTAAACCACGTTAGTTTTTGGTAGGTGTTCCTAATAAACTGACAACTGAGTGTATTATGACCTTATAACGTTGATGTAGCAAACAAATTGGCAATTAGCTAGCGCACCCCGCAGTCCCTCCACCTCACTCCCCTCCGTTACAGCGGAAAAGGACCTTCAGATTGCAACAACATTTCATGAAATCCTGCCATAATACAACCATGAAGCATACGCATCATGACAGCACAGAGCCAAGCGATAAATGTGCATATTGTAAATTTACAGATGGAACCCTTCACATTCCATCACAAACTGATGAGGCAGATTTGAAGTTTTAATTCCCTCCGAAAACATTTTGTTTGGATGATGATTGTCAAATTACGAAATGATTAAGTTAGAACTGATGACTTTTTAAATGTTATTTCTGGGAATATCTTATATCCTGACTGTTCTTCTCATCTAACCCACTTCCATTGGAGGTAAATGTGGAAGTTAGCATAAGTGAATAAAAAGGAAAATGACAGCAGGTCGATGGGAACGCAGAAGATAGAACAACACACCTGCCATGACATAGTTGCATCCCCTTGCAATGCTTGTAATGTTATAGATTTGTATGCAAGAGCGAGCACAGGGGAAAAAAAGTGAGAAAAGATGGAGCATATATAAAAATATCTGCTTCCTCCAATTTATCCCTGTGGAGCTACGGTGACTATCCGGGACCATATCCAGGAGAAGAGGAAATCATTTCAGTGGTAAATTGTGTAGCCATCTCACAGCTTTCCATTCTGCGAGACAATATGATCCCTAAATGTATCCCCCCCCCCTTCAATCTCTCACTTTCACACCTCCTTCCCCTTTCTATTTATTTATTTTCTCCTTAATCTTTTTTCATTTTACGCATTCACAGCAGACATCCAGATCCGGGCAGATAAATTCCCCTCATTGAGTTTCTAACAAGGAAATATTTGCATAACAAGGAACATGATATGTGACATCAAAGACATTAATTGACTGAAGTGCTTTGTGATGAAAAAACACATTCTGGCTCTCTCTTCTGGCACTGATTCTGTGTCTGATATGGGATTTAAGACCTTGAAGCTTAACAAGAATGAATGCAAACGGATAATAACCTGGAAAATCCATTCTGTGGAGCAGCTGTGACCTTTGATTTTCTCCCGGACCCTGCAGTAATCTCTTCACAGAGCTGACAAAATATTATGTGCATACCCTCCCAAAGTGCAAGTTGCTGAAATTTGGTAACGTAGACATGAGTCTGTATATCATTCTGCATTTTCAGACAGTTTCACAGATCAGCTTTTTGTTGGTCACGTAACCTTGAATATGTTATCTCAAGGGACAATCAAATGGGAGCCTTTGGGGTTCTTTGGATTGTTTCTCTTTATTATCAAAAGGAGCTGAGGATGGTGATGGATATCAATGTTTGTCTAAAGCGCTGGTCACACAACAAAGTGGCACAGTAAAGTCCCTCCGCTTGTCCTTGTGAAAGTGCATTCAGCATTTATGTCGAATGCAAATGTTTCAATTTAAATCAACTTCAGGTGTTTTTGTTTTCTAGAGGAGGCCTCTGCTTGGTGAGAAAACAGACACATTAAGTAGCAGAGCTGAGCTGTTGGATGGAGTTTGTTTTTCTGATTCAATTGTTGAATAAATGCAGCGTATTTTGTTTAGAGTCAAAGCTGCTTCAAGCAATAGCATAAGCCCTCAGTGCCCCAAGCCCCACCAAGGTAAATAATCACCAGCTGCCAATGGTAGACTCTGCAACACAGATTTAGACTTCCCACCTCTCCGTTTTCTCAAGGTTGCACTTTTAAGGTGTTTTTTGTGGGTAATTTATTTATGATTTATTCTATTATATATGTTTATTAAAAGGACTCACTGTGATCAGATGCTTCACTTGTGGAGGCAAAGTCAATTTGTATTTGTTGTTCCCCTTTCTGCTGTTTTTATTGCAGGTTGGTGCACATTATCTGAAAGCTTGTAGCAGCTAATAGTGGACCTTTTTGACCATGTCTTTTCATAAGAGTCACAAAAGTCTGTGGCTGTGAAAAACTGCTTCACTGCATGTAGTTTTAAATCAATATTATGGGACAAAAAGCAGCAACAGACACTTTTATATCAGGTGAATTCAATTTAGATGTAGCTGAGTCACCCCGAGCCTCCTCGCTGCTGCTGCTGTTCACTTGGAGACTAAAATTGTTGACTGAAAACTTCAAACGGTGGAGAGCAAAACACGGCCCATTTGGGACGCAACTGAATTTACTGTATCACAACATGCCACCAGAACAGTGTCCAAAAAAAGCACAACTGCAGACTGAAAGTGAGAATCTCATTTGCGGATGGTAATTGGAATCACGTTTTTTTTTTTAGATAAATCTTTATCTAAAGCTTGCAGATGTAGCCTCTGTGTATTTGGATACACAAATATTCATCCAAGCAAGCTGTGTTTGATGTAATTAGGCATTCTTCCAGTTTAATCAAATAACCCCGACACCAGACACACACACATACTCACTTCCTCACTGTTTGAAAGCAACTCAATTTCCAGGCAGCAACATCAAGCAGTGTTTCTGCCTGTAAAGTTCCACATCACATTCGCATTTCTGTTTATCTGCTCTTCATTACAGACTCCCTCTATCATCGCCCGCTCAGAGTTGCTGCGATTTGAAGCCGCTTCCAGGAACGTGCTTCACCTCTCAGAGAAACAACTGCACATTCACCACTCAGGATTTAGTTGACTTTTCCACAGTGGCTTTGCATAAATCAAATTTAGAAGCCTTCCCCGAAGAGGGGGGGGGGTGGTTCATCACGGGGCCTCAATCATGATAAAAATCCAACAATCAGTTATAATTCTTCACAATAATGGGAGAAAAATTGCAGTACCAGCGCACTGTGCCTGAAAAGTGGGTGAGATTGTAGCTGCTCAACTGTAGGTCGTCTCCTATAAGCACTGAGGCGTTTGGATTAGCTACTCCTACACGGTTGTACTGTGGGAGTGCTACGTGTCAAAAGCATGACACACACACACACACACAGTAGGCCTTTTTGGATACACAGCGCTGTTGATCAATATGTGTGATGCAACTTGAAGTGAAGAGATGCTTGGCTTGCTGACACCTACACAAAAACCAATGCTTACAGAGACGCAACACTAAAACATCCTCCTCCACTTGACATCACTTGTTTAATATTTATTATATCAACACTTTACGCAGCGGCTTTGACAACCTGAGAGGCTTTTCGAGGGGTCAAGTGTTGTAATGGCTTGCAGATATTCCCAGGCCGATATTTGTCATTTATTATGGTTTATTGCGATGTATGATCGGGAGGTGGGAATGAGTCATTTGGGTCCATTAAACTACAGGTAACCACAGCAACAATACTCAAGTTTTACACCTCATTACCTGTTAACGCACAGGTGAAATGAACCTGTGAGTTAAGGTTAAAGTGACTACAAATATGTTTGAAAGGGTCACTTTTTAAAAGACGATTGGTATGAAGCTACATATACAGATATTTTGGTTTTATGGGTTGGGCTTTTGCAATATCTTCCTCTTGAAGTTGCGTCACCACCGCAGTACAGTAAAGGTGACTTTCTTGCAGCACTTAAAAATGACATTTGAAAAACTAAAATTTCTTCCCAGAATATATGTCTATTTCTTTGGCAAAAAGTTATCCCAACTAATCGGTACGTTACAAACATTTTTCCCTTTGCCCATAAATCGCAAGCAACCCGTGCAATGTCTGGCAGTCTTCTGAGTTATAAGGAGGCCGAGGCCGTAGCCAAGATTAAAAAAATACTCGGGTGGAAAGCACAAGTCCCCCGAGTTTCTGAAAATAGTTTTAAACATGAAGGTCTTCGTTCCAAAACCAATCATCATCATTTATTCATTTTGTGGCAAGTTGTGTTAAAATTTGAATATACTGAATCTTTACTGGAAGCAGCCATACCAACCACGTTTCCGTTTCCGATTGGACATCGTAAACTCCCCTAAACGGGTCAAAACTCAAGCAAAACTTGTATTAGAACAACTACTTCAGACCCACACATTTTGACTATGCACTCTGCATGATTTTAGATCAGCCATTGGAATCCATTCCTGTAAAACTGAGCTTGAATCTAATAGGAGCACTGCAGTTCTCATGATCTAAATGTGTCAAAACTGTTCACTATGTGTTGTGTTTGTGGCCACACCCCAATCAGCGATACCCCAGGAGGAGTTATGGCTTCGGCAGCTGTTAGGAAATGTCTGTTATGGCGTCGCTGAGAGCAGCATGTCTGAGAGTTTCAGCCCACAGAGAGCAGTGCAGCGGTCCTTTGTGGTTTAAGTCCTGCTTTACCCATCAAGGGCATTTAACATTGCCTAAAGAATTCCATTAGCCTGGCTGTCAGTGGAAACTTCAGACTACGGTTTGAATTCTTTTCAATCCTGACAAGCATTGTGGGGGAAATACTTGAAAAGTTTCACATGAAAATGGTCAGATTTAAAGATATTTAGCAGAAAAATAACAGCAGGAGCTCTGATTTCAGAACTACACTTGGATATGGAAATATACAGAATAGTTTGTGTTGTTACTAAAAGTTTTACTTTTTAGTATATACAAAAATTGTAATTCAGAGTTAGAGCCCTCACCATTTCTAGGGAAACAACACATCTCTAGATGTTAGATTACAGCATAAAATATCAGTTACTAACAGCTAGCTCTGCTCTGTGTCAGTATCTGCCTTAAAAACCCAACATTGGTCAAGCGCTGGCTGATATCGCTGAGCAGCCTAACATTATCAGTACGCGTGTTCAACCACCTGCTGCTTTTAATATTGACAGGGCATCTCTTTGCTGCATTAAAAACCTCGGTCAGCCCTGAAAAAGTATTTTCACATGCCAGATCATCATTCCTCCCCATCCTGGCTTTATCTCGCTCTTACTCATCGTCTCTGCTGATCTGCGGTTCTCAGCCTTAATGTGCCTTTTACGCCGCCTCCACTGACCGTGCTCAGCTTTGCTTGCCTTATCCCTCCCGGCCTCGGCCTATCTGCACACCGTCTCCGCTCCCTGTAGTCCTAGCCTTAGCTTGGCCCTATTTGTTGCTTCCCCAAAGACATTTTCATTAAGATGATGTCAGGATAGGCTCACCTCATTCTGCATTATGTTTACTCAAGGAGATAAAGTCCAGCACACCTTTCTTCTTTGTTGTGATCTCACCAGGCTCCGCATGGCTCTCTTTAGATAACTAAATAAATAAATATTCAAATTAAATACGATAAGAGTGGCAGAGAACTGATTATTAATTCTGTACATTATGGATTTACTGGGATATTGGGTTTAAGATACCTTGGAATTTACATTGGAATAATGGAGTAAAACCTTAAAGCAGTGGTTCCCAACATGGGAACAAAGTGATGCTCAGAGAATTAAATATCTACAAAAAAATGAAGATTAACAAAGTTGCACACAACGTTACCACACTAGCATGCTAAGTCGTGAGTATGTCAGCACGTCAACAGTTAGCTCAAACCACAGCCTCATGGTGCTGCTATTGCTGTAAAATCGTATTATCATGTCGATATATTTTAGCTGTTCGCGAAAGAATGCACAACATTTAACCTGAGCAACGTATCCTCTACAACGGTTCCTATGATATCCTACGAAAAGGTGCTCCTCGTTTTTAGTGCGTTTTCCTACAAAAGCCAGCAACACGTGTTCATTTCCATAGATTGTGAAATACTTAGCTAGGTTTAGGCAACAAAACCACTTAGTTAGGTCTAAAGAAAGATGGTATTTGGGGTTAAAATAACCACGGAAGTGTCGTAACTAATAACGAAAGTTAGGTGACAAAAATATCAACATTGACTTTACGTTTTAAATGGGACAGCGGTCTCCTGTCTGAAAGAGCGCTGTTAGTTGGTCCCGCCCAGTGTGTGCTTGAGTAGTCTTTGTACTTCCTTGTACATGATTGCGTGCGTAACATATGAATAATAAAAAGCCTTGCACGTCCTACTGGCAGCGCAAGTCAAGTAGCATTTTAGCAAGTCCCAGCAGGCATCTGTTGGCCGTGTATAAGGGTGATGTTGATAACTTCATCCGGAGTTATTCTGCAGAGCCTTTCCAGAACTATACAGAAGGCCGCTCATCAGTGAGCAGGCCATGGAGTGCAAAATTAACTGTAAAATCACAAAAGTGCCTGTGTGAGATGAGTAGGAGTTAAAAAACAAAAGGAGCCGCAGCGTGAAAAGCAAGTTACACTGACGTCTGAGTGAATTGCTCTGTACTTCCTGTCAAGATAACCACAGGAAAGTCAAACAAGGATTGATTGCAGTAAAAGCATGTGATTAGTAATCTGCAGGCTGTGCATTAGCAAGCAATGAGTCATAATGAGCGCCCAGTCTATACTGTCAACACTGTGTTCAGCTGAGGAAAATCATTCAAAGGGTTAGGCCTGCAGTGTTGTGCCAATTAAAGCTAGTTTCACATCAAACTTTGTGGAGCTAACACCGTGTGTATTTAACAATAAGAACAGTCCTTTCATGCTGAGTGTAACAGAGCTCTTAATAATAATAATAATAATACATTTTATTTATATAGCGCTTTTCATAAAACTCAAAGACACTTCACATTAAAATCATCATATATAATGCATACAGAGCATTATTGAGCTGTCATGGAGAAGGTTGTCTCGGGTCATTCGTGCTGTTGTAACAAAGCCAAATCACAGAGGGTTATTACAGGTCATTTGGCTCTGTTTCTAATCATGCTTTAACTCCACAGGTGGAGACGTTAGCTGTGCGTTTTCACTTTTTAACCCACACCTTGCTCCTTTCTTCGACTGTGGAGTTTCAATAGATTTTTTTTTCTTAATTATTCTCCTCTGTGCGAGAACAGCAGAACAACTCAGCCATGGAGAATGAGTTCTCCGACAAGGACTTTTTAACAGCCGTGATATTTCTTTAGTGACTCGTTTTTTTTTTTTAGTCGTGGCATATTTCAAACGGGTGCCAAGCTTCACCCTGCATGACACCCTGATTGCCGCCTGCATTACACACAGCATGTGTTCAGCCAGGTACTTTCTGTGAGGAGCTCTTGTGTGGGCTCATAAGGTTTGACAGGTATTCTGCAGGATTTAAATGGTATTTTAAAGTTAATATGAAAGCTCAGTCAGCAGCTCCCAAACTGTTGTCACATTGGTGGAAAGTAACAAATGTAGTCAAGTTCTGTCAAGTACAGTTTAAAGTACTTGAACTTCAGTAGTCACATTTTTTAAGTTTTACATTTCACGACACTAAATTTAACAGCTATAAATACTAGTTACCCTGCAGATTAAGATTTTAAAGGGTGGGATTGTTTTATAAAATATGATTTCATCATGCTAGAGGTGTGGTTCTAGGGATGGAAATGTTGGTATAGGTCAGTCTCTCACCACTTTCGTCCGGACTGAAATATCTCAGCAACCACTGGACTGATAGAAAGGAAAGGTGGGACAGATATCCATGGTCCCAAGACTGAGTTTGACCATTCCTTTCCTTTTTCTCGAGTGCCACCAGCAGGTCAAAGTTTGCACTTATCCTGTGACGTATCTTAACACCTACTGGATGGATCGGCACAGTCTGTGCAGACATTCATGTTTGTTGTGCCACCATCAGGTCAAAAATGTAATCTGTCCGATAATTTGTTGGTTTATGACTTATTAACTTTATATCTGCATGACTACGATGTGTTAGCAAGTAGCTGGAAGCACCGTGAGGCCTATAGGTACAACCTCACAGAGCCACTAGCATGCGTGAAGACCATTAGTCCTGTTAGATTATTACAATATCCAAATGACCAAAAACTATGCATGAACAACAATTCCTGACTTTTAAAATAGTACAGCCAAAAAAAACAACGTAACTTATCGTTCTTTACTTCAATCTGCATCCACTGCATAAAAACTTCGATGTGGTTGAAAGGTCCCAAAAAAGTATATATTTTTTTGTTTTTGTTAAACAACTTTGTTCCTTTTTTAAACTGCTGCAACAATAAAAGTGTGCTCACGTGCTACTGTAATAACAAACCAATGATATACAGTATATGGCAAATACTTGTATCATTTTACATAGACATTTGAACACAGGATTTTTATGTCAAATTGAGTTTTGTTCCATTGTTGTAATTCTGCTAAACTAAAAGATGGGAATTCTTTTTCCACCACATTCAGCATGTTGTTTACAATTCAGTGCTAAATCAACAACATCAGCTTTACCATATGCAGAAAACCATAATCACTCGTTCATACAAAGTCTGTAAGTTATGCAACTTACTGACAGTTTAGTGAGGTGAGACATTTCTTGCTGCAATCCTCATAGGTGGGTGAGAAATCGATACTGGTTTGATCGATACTTGGAAAGCAACAGGGAGAAGAAGTAAAGAACAACATTGCCCTCTACTGGTCTGTTTAACAGATCACTGAAAATATTGAATATTAAAATGGAATTTAGAGGTGTGACATAAGAATAAAAAGCAATCCACCTCAATCTCACCTAACGGACGATGAATAAAAACAAAACTACACTATTCAGATGTTGCTTTATGTCTAGACATCGTGCCCGTCTGCTATGCAAAGGTGGAAAGTATTAAGTTTACTCACGTATGTACACCTCAACCCTGCACTGAAGTACTGTACTTGAGTATTTCATTATTTTAATACCTTTCAGATTACACATACAAAACACGTCAGTTCATCATGATATTGCTATAGATTAAATAAATAACAGTATTAGCTCCATCTTAACCAAAAGTACTGTTTACATAATAATGCCTAAATATTAGTGTATTTTTACATTTAATGATTTCATTTGCTGCTAGTACTTCTGTACGTTTTTTTTAAAGCAGGACTTTATCTTTTACTGTAGTATTGCTACTTTTACTTAATTAAATGATCTGAATACTTCTTCCCTCCTTCAGTAGGGCAATGAGAGGAGCAGCTCTCAGGTCTGGGTGGGGGACGGAAGGTGCCATGTTCTGTACAGATCATCTAGTCCTGGGAGACAAATTCTTTATGGGGCTTTAAAATATTGACTGTTGATATGGTCTTCACATTTGTAAGTTGATCCTTAAATCTATATATCATACAAGTTACATGTTTTGCTTGTTTCACTGAAATACATGTACTATGATGCCCAGAGACATCAGTATGATATGCTATGTAATATTGTAGGATAACCTTCCCTTTAATTGCTGTTGTATCCAACTCCATATATGCAACTCAATACTTGTACCTTCACATTATTGAAATTGGACTTGTTTAATTGAGGTCTGCACGTTCTTAAATCTAATTACCTGTAGTAACGATAGCCAACATTAAGTCATTTAACATTTTTAAGCTCCGATAGATCCACGAATATGGCGTCATATTTAATTTGATTCAGTTTTCTAGGTCAGTGCGATACCGACCTTTAATTAAACCACCAGCAGAGGGAGACAAAGACCGCAGTTTTCATTAAAGCAGGTTCACAGAAGCTACTAGCTGTGCAGGGATGTCAAACGCATACAGTACATAGACATTAACTTGGAGTATTACCTTTCACAACGTTAGCTCACAAAAGCATCATCACATATTAATTCACTGCATCTGTGATGAGCCACTGTTTTACATGGCAGACTACGTGATGAATACTAAGCCAGTTTTTCCACCTTTTCTCCAGCAGTGAACATGCACCCTTACATAACTGCCTGTTCTGTAGCTTTAAGAGTCATGTCCAATAACTAGCGTCTTTACTCTTCAGGGAGGCATCAATACCCAAAAGATGGGCTCGGCTTTGGTTGTGCAATGTTAAACCCCATTAACAGGCCCAAACCTCACACGCAATCTCATTGAAGCCTCATAATTTGCATGTTAAAAACCACAAGGGAACATGACACCTTAAGATGGATGTGCTCATTGTGTGCGTGTGTTACTGCTCAATCTTCCTCACTAGAACTATACAAAGCATGTCGTACAAGACAATAGTAACAGCAAGCCAAACAGTGAGTTTACATTTTTATTTGTTTTAGTACAACAGTTCAAGTCAACTAGCCACTGTATCTACCGAGATGCCAAAGTGTATTGCTCGTTTGCATTCCATGTGTAGACCACCGCTAAGTGATGTTCAAGGTGGCATCCATCTCCATGTCTGGCATGTTAATTCACACCTGTACAGCAAGAAGCCATGTGCGTTGAAGACAACCCAATAGTTTTACAAAAGCAAAGAATCAGCAGGAGCAAACTGGCAGAATCTGGGTAGCAAAGCCGCACGAAACGTATAACAGCCGACGCCTTGGTCAAAACTTGTGCTACTTTTTTATTTTAATATACAGTAAGTGCCAAGAACAGGTGTGGTTCACATGAACATTTTATCTCAAAACTCACTATGAAATAGGCAGGGATTAAAGACCTATGCATAGAAACATGCTTCCTCAAAAAGAACAGGATAAGTACACACTGCTAATTTCCAAAGCGGGCAGAAGCTGCACTGACAAAGCTACATATCAAATGGAACGGACTCAAGTGGGGGAAATGATCCACATGTAAAACCAGCGCAAGTACACTTATAGCAGGATAAATTCACAGAGTATAACTTGGGATTTATTTCAAAAAGGTGGGTAGTGAACACAGCAAAAATACTGGTCGAACAAAAAATAAATCAATCTTTGGATACGTAAAAAACCCTGTACAAGCCCCCATCCGCAGCCTTCAGTCTTCAGAGCCATCTTTGGTTTCCTTGTTCTTGCGCACCTCTTCCAACTTCTTGTCCTATTAAACAGGAATATAAAAAAGGTTTAAGTTCCAACATCCTAGTAAAAACTTATGAAACTTCATCCATTTATCATCAAATGAAACTGACCTTCTCCTTGAATTTCTCATTCATCGCCGCCATAAGTGCCGTGCGGTTCTCTTTGTTGGCCTCCATCTTCTGGTTGAGCTTGTCCTCGGCCATCTTACTGAAGTTGTTGTTCTCCTCCATGGCTTTCTGGAGCACTTCCTTTTCATGCTCGCGCTTCTCAGCCAAGTGCCTCAGCACTTCAGCTTCATGGTTCTGAAAAGGGATGGTTAAAATACTATACATTATAAATCATTTGCCCATGCTTGCTTAGGTTTCTAGGACACCATCAACACTGTTGGTTGGGCTCAAGATTTATTATAATAAAATATATTTCTACCTTGCGTCTCTCCTCTGCGGCATCCAGCTTCCTCTGAATTTCCTCCAGCGACACATCCTTCTTCTTGGGAGGAGACAGGGGGAATTCAGCCTTGGCATCTGGGGCAGGAGTACCCAGGATGACCTCAAAGGCTTGGCCAGAGGCCCTCTTGTCGAGCTCCTTGATCACAATATCTGAACACAAAAGGTAAAACAATGCATTGAGGCACAATGAGCCATAATTAAAATTACTTACATTCAAATCTTAAATATAATTCACCTTGGGAGGTTGCCATCTTAAAGACTGCGCTGCAGGTCGATTTTACCTGACGGGGAAATATAACAAAGGTTAGATTGCTGGGATTGATAGACAGCGACATCTAGCGGATGTTTTAAACCATTTATGAAACTACCGCCATCTAAACAAGCCAGGTTAAAAACAAAGCGCAGTGGCAACACCCTGTGGCCGCCTTTAAGCACTGCAAGCAACCACCGCCCATCCAGCCATCCACACACAAAAGCTGCACGTTACACACACCATTGTTTATCATCCAACTTGTGGCAACGACATGCAGATGAATCCGCATGCAATCAAACCGATTCACGAGACAAAGAGGAGAGGGCTCTGCGCGTGCCTGCCGCGTTGAACGCGACACAAAGTAGCATTTTGTTGAAACAAAAGAATGATGATGATGAGGGCGGGTACGGCCGGCAGTGCCAGGTGCAGACAGGCCTGCAAATCCAATATGCACCATCCGAAATAAGATTAGTGAGCAATGAGCATATCGGGGGGGGGCAAATTACCCACCAGGGAGCACCTGTTCCTTGCACCATGTGTTTGAGCCGCAGGAGGAGGAAGGGGGGGGGGGGGGGGGGAGGAAGAGCACAAAGTACAAGTACTGCAACAGCCGAATAAACATGCATGGCGAGCTCGAATAGCTGGACCTTTGTGCTCAAACGTGAGGTTAGCAATATCATTTTAAATCTTAATATCGATGACTAGCTGCCATGTTAATTTGGTCAAATGATTCATAAACAGTCACCAAACATTGGGGTCGAGTGAAAAGACCCCTCCCCTTATTGTCCATAAAAGGCTGCAGAAATAGCCAACTACAGAAATCAAATTGACGGTTTGGTGAATGCCTGCACCTGGCCATCCCACATTGACACCATGGTTGTCATTTTTTAGGTTTTGCTTGGCTGCCGATTGGCTTCGCCTCGCTGACAATAACCACCCACACACACACACACACACACACACACAGATTCCAGCCTCACAAGCAGCAGCAAACAAAGGAGCTTTTGACGGCAACGTGGCGAGAAGCTGCACACAAAGACGAGCTGACTGCAGGTTATTTTCCACAGAAAATGTCGAAAAAAAAAACAAAAAAAAAAAAAAAACAGCTTTGCTCACACACACACACACACACACACACGAATTATATAAAATAACCGATTGACAACACGACATGTCTGCTACCTACAAGTGTCGCCCATAAATCCACTGCCCGTCTGAGTCTTTGTCGGTGCCAACTGTGCTAGTGTCTGTCTGCCGCCATACAATAGGCTAACACACCGCCTAGCAATCCACAAAGCCGGCGAACAACCGTCTGTCACAATGTAAAGATAGCTAACGTGCTACGCTAACAAAAACAGACACACACACACACACACACACACAACAAAGAAAACTGTAGGGAAAATCGTCCACTTTCTAAAACTAACTATTAAAATATAAAACTTGCACGCCTGCATATTCTTACAAAAAGTAAAAATTGACATTAAAAATTAAATTTGCACTTACGGCCGAAAAACAAAAAATCCTCGTGTACTTCTTCTGTTGTAAAGATGTTGTGCGTCACACCCACCTTAAACAAGCTCTGGATGATGTGCTCCTCTCTCAAAGAGTTTACCGCGAGCCCTGTGCTCGAGCATGGCACCGGCTCGCAAATAAATGGGCCAAATTCAGTGTCGTCACGCCGATTGCGGCCAATCATCGGCTTGCTCCTCGCTACAAGGTGCCTCTGGGAAATGTAGTTGTTTTGTGACTTTACGTTTAGACAATTAGCTACAACTGTTCTACTCTTCAAAATGGATTAATCATTATTATCTAGAGCAAACTCGGTAAGGTAGCAATCCATAGTGATATTTTGGAAAGCAGTTTTTAAGAAAAAAGCTGTTATTTGCAAGGGTCATTGTTTCCTCTATGTTTTAGTTTATTGCCCCACCCATTGCCTAGTGGATTTTGGAAATTTGGCTGTCACAAATTGTTTTATTTTTGGCATTTAGGTACTAATTAATTGTAAGCAACAATTTTATCTAAGTAGGCTTTTTTTGTGGGAAACAAATTGTTTTTCAAAGCCAAATATTTCTCTATGTCTTGAGGAGAATAGCAGCAAGTCCAACTTTACATGATTTCAGGGTAACAGGATAAGAAATCATGATATGACAGATATAGACACATATTTCACAATGAAATAAAGCAATACAGATTCAAAGCCATGAATGAAATATAAACAGGGATGATTTTTCAATCCAAAAACGAGACTCTAAAGAAATCCGAATCTCCAAACTACCACGCTTTCAAATATACTTAAAAAAAAAATTCAAGTGAAATTCTGTCTCCACCATTGAATCCACCCAGTCTTTTAAATCTATTTCAAACTTCTTAAAATAATTCTGGAAACTGTAATCATAGCTGCCATGATAACTGAAAACAAATCTTCTTTAATTTCCCCCTATAATCCAATGGTTTTAAATGTTGAAGTAGTCCTGAAAAGTTCAGGACTGGAAGACACCACTCTTCAGATGTACCATGCAGGTTCAAGCAATTATATCCGCAAGCATCAGGTTAAGTGTCTTTGAGTGTCTTTGGTGTCTTATAGTTTTGACCGTGACCTCTGACCCCCTCTGGAGGAGAGAGAAAAGGTGGTACATGCTGTGAGAAGTGCAGAACAGCAGAAGGTCTGATAGCACACTGTCCTACAGTAATCGATTGGGAGCAGTCTGCTGCAGCCCGCTGTTCCTATTCTGCTGATGCGTGCGCCAATGACACAGCACACACAGCCTTTACAGTGTATGTTAGCGGCGCTGAATTAGCAATAACAACTGGTGCATGAAGGCCATACGGCTGCATTTGGAGGACCAACATGCCGGGCGGAAGAAATGAAGTTGTACAACACTCTGAACCCGGTCTGTCACAGACATTTCACCGTGACTGCTTGAAGTGAGAAGGTCATATTTGCAAGACGTCCGGGGATTAAAAGACCACATGACAGTCAAAAATTGCATCCAAACATGCCAAATGTGATTTTCAAGTGAGTTAATAGTTGCCCTTTAAAGGACTGGTAGGCTGTGGGAGCAAAGTTAACATTGAGTTGGTGACAGTAACAGAGTAAATTCACCTGCTTTCCCCCTGAGTATCTATATACATTAATGTCTCTGAAATACCAGATGACAAAAACAACTGCACAGAAACTCCTGTGCTTTGGAAAAGGAACCATATGTTGGTCAGCTTTTCTTATTCCTTCTATAATCCCTTTCTTTTATTCGTCTATATTATGAAAAATAATTTTATCATGAGGAGGATTCAAAACACTGTGTGTTGCTGTTTTGTTTCCAGAAAACTTAGATCAAATATTCTGCATCTCTGAATCCGATGAATCATCAAAGCTCATCTATGCTTGCTGATGCCTTCTTCCTAATGTATTGATGGTCAGATCCAATCTAGCGTTAATTAAACAATATAGGTTTTAAGTGATATCTCTGAATCTTTGCAGCTCCTGCTCTATGGTTTCATGGAGCTCTCCAATAAAACTGCCAGGCGTTATGTAAATGCAAATGCTTGGACTGATTACAGCTTCAATCGACCTAACCCAGGCTATTTGATTTCGGAGTATTTTTAGCTTAGCATCATTCTGACGACAGGAGGAGCAGATCAGTGTGTGTTCACTCGCAGTGATGCTGGGCTGAAACTATTTGCAACCACAGGGCCTACAGTTAGATCTATTTTTACTGTTGCCATGTGGATGTCATTTCATGTTGAGATTTGGGCACATCAGTAGGATGTTTCAGTGCAGACAGAGGAAGAGAGATCAGTCCATGCTGCACAGTGGAGGAGTTACAGCATCCTCTCCTGCATCGGGTCACTGAGTGTTGCTCTGGCCGGACTGATCAGATGGTTACAGACAGCCTCATTCAGTCTCACACATTTAAATTAGCAGAGTCACTAACAGGGCTGCATGGTTTCACACTCTGAGAGGAAACATAATTGCTCATATCAGCCCTCAGACGTGATTCTTCGTTCCCCAAAGGTCACTGATACAAATCCCCAGGGTCTGGGTTGGAAAATTGAAAGAATAACGCTCTCAAAGATAAGGGGCAAGGTGCCTTTGAGCACGGAAGCCTCTGTTGAGGCAGTTGTTACTGCAGGACCTGCACACTGGTCAACAATGTGGGAGATGCAACATTTTTGGTTCTTCAAAGTGACGTATAATTCCCAGTTTAGGGTAAAACCCACACATAAACTATTTTGAGATAGAAATGAGTTATTTCATGTTAAACAAAATAAAGATTCAGAAATCAATATGATCTGTATAATTTAATTTGTATAATGGAATTACCGATGCTTATAGATTAAAAAAACAACAAGATAAAACTTTGTTCAGCAAAATAAAAACACTCTAACTTTCATTTGCAAAATGACAAAACAGACAAAAGGACATCTGCAATCTGAATTTGTCATTTGAAAACTAAATCTTATTAAAATAAAGAAACCACAGAACTAACTTGCTGAAGATTGTTTATAATGCAAGGTGCTGATGGGGAGGCAACTGGAGGCCTCTACACAGTTGGCTCCATCAATTCCCATATCACATTATTGGGAGCAGGTGTGGGAAGCCACCCACCTGGAGCTGATCTCCTCATCAGGGAAGAATAAAAGACAGTCGGCGAGTTCGTTTTGGGTTGGCACATGCTGAGAGTGAAGAGCCTCGTTCCACCGAGATCTCCAGGGTGAACTTTTGTTATACGTTAAACCGATAATTTGGCTAGCGTCCAGGCTGATTTAGCTTTGAGCTTTGGTGAAAGGGCTCCTGAAGGAGCTAGATTTATGGTTTTGTTAGAAAGACTTTGGGTTTATTAAAAAAACGTTGGCAGTTAAACTGACTCTGGCCCAATCCCAATGTCCCCCCCTAAAGCCTTAAACCCTGAACCCTCAGGGACTTATCTGGCATCACCTGTTAATGGTTGAGTGCGAGAGGACGTCATATCATGGTTTGTACAATTGTAGGTATATATTTTATACTTTTTACTCCCTAATTTTGATGTTTTCCAGGCTTTTGTTTCTCGAGATGAGTTATTTGTTTTTTACGAAAAGAGTTTATAAAGGGCTCAAAATGTGTGCGAGAGAGAGAGCCCTAAACCTTCACAGACTTTGCAGGAACGCGCCTCAAAGTCCGTGAGTGTGGAGATGGGGATTGGGCCTCTGTCTTTGATTGGTGTACTACATTTCCCACCATGCCCTCTGCCCAATCCTGCTACAAATTAACCCATTCAACCTTATTTTTGAGCAATTTGAATAGTTTAAGAAGTTTTCAATTTAATAGCAGGCTTATGATTCTCACTGAAAAGTGTCTTGCACGCCTAATGGAGAGAGCCTCACCAATCATGCACCCAACATCCCTCGCTGTCCAAACACATTCACATTGACAGTGATGAAACTAATATATTTTGGCACAAAGTAAAAGCTGGAGGGGAGGGGGGGGGGGCAGATAATCCAGGAATTAAAACCATTACTTTATTTTCACAATGACTAAGATTTGGCTTGCTCCACTCAGACATGTCTAACATTACTGTTATGCATAATAGCATGCCGATGTCGTGTAGCATTTTTCACCTAATATTAGAAGTCTGTAGTTTCCTGGAGTTCACTTCAGTGTGGCTGAGCTGCTCTGTCCTAGTGAAGAGGAGCAGATGGCGTTCACGGCCTGCCAGCATCAGTCTCCCCCTCTAACCGGATCTGTGGGACTTCACAGGACAAAGACGGGCGAATGAGAGCCCGGGAGTGCAGGCCGAGGCACAGGGGGCGGGGGCTGTCAGCCCGGTCCAGTGGCAGCAGCAGCCAAAATTTGCAGATGTGTGTGGAGGAGGATTTGGGTCTTGGTATCGGGTGTTTCTGGGGGAGCGAGGCTCTGAACTTTGTTTGTGTTGCTGATTATATTTTCATACATTCAGCCTTGTGGCGAAGATTGAAAAAGTCAGTTTGGGTAATCAGGGCATTGCTTAGATTTAGGAAATTTGCTCACTCATTTGCATTTTTCAGGTTTTCCACAACACAAACATTTTCTATGCCTGACACGAAGAAATGATTCATAGTCCAATTTCAACATAGGGGAGTAAAATCTGCTTGTTCATAGATTTTTCCAAATATTGAGGTCTAGTTTGTGTTTACAAGCTTATTTGTTTATGCTGTGTCCACGAAAATAAGTCAGCCGCGTTCTGATAGTATTGGAAAACGTTTTCCTGCTGAAGATGGACGCTGTCCGACAAACGGGTGCACAGGGTTAACTGCATGGTGATGAAAGAGAGGACAAGTGGTTGCATGATGGGACACACGGGGGAGAGTATTAATCTATGCCTCTCCCACTGTGTCTCACACCAGGGTTCACACACATCAGCAGCTGATCCACGAGCAGCTTTCCTCCCAAGAGAGCAGAGGAGTGGGACCCTCCTTTCAGAAGCACTCAGCCATGCTGGTGTGTGCTGTGGTTGGAGCTGGAAGCCTGACCCATTTTTTAGTCCACACAAAACACCGTGTGGGCAGCCTCCCCCCCCCCCCCCCCCCCCCCCCTTCCTGTCGGAGGCAGTGGGATCCAATAGCAAGTAGATCAGGGAATTGGGGGCTGGGAGTCCTCCATGTTTCCTCCATGTATCCGTTTGTGCTGTAATTGTCCAGATAGGGAGCCTGGCAGGTGTAACGTTTCTCTCTGGGGCATGCAGAAGGACGTTACATGTGCAGGTAGCCATAACAGAAATTGTACATATCCCATTGAGATTTAAGTGACATTTGCTGCTCGTGATGAACGCTGATAAGGTACAGCAGAGAGTCCAAGCCTCTGAGTAACCGAACACGGATTCACAAGGGACACGGAAGCCCTTTTTTTGTAAATATTGCATGCAAGACAATACACTATGTCCTATGTTACCATGAAGCTAAATCTATAGGGAGTGTAGCGATGACACACTTTTATGTAACTGTGGGTTACATAATCACCAACTCAGCTGCTCTCCTCCCTGAGAGGCTGCAGGCTGTCTAGAAGTGGTTTCAGCATCAATGCCCCCCCCCCCCATTTGCTCTGCGTGTGTGTGTGTCTGAGTTTTGTATCCTCGCATGCATAATGTAGCTTACTGTAGAAATTGTGATCTGTGTAATAGTGGATGCAACAATCCTTGAAAATATAATATTAGGCAACATTTGTGACCTTCCTTGGTTTTCCCTTTCCTTTTTCTTTTATCAAAACAAGTGCGATAAAATAAGAAACAAAAAGACCCACAGTCAACACTTGACAAAGCTATATGTTTCAGGTGATAATATGAGTGGGATCAGGCATACAGAAGGATTGAGGTCTCTCAACTCCTCTCAGCTATGCATGATCATCTGCAAGAAAAACGTGCTTATACTGTAGATGTGACATGATAAAGATGAATACCTTTCATATGGCTCCTCATGCTGGATCTACAGTATCCACATCTGTACTGGTTAGCGCATGTTCTCAGAGGGCACCATAGTCATTTACAACGGACTCCACTTGGGAAAAGGCAAACTGAAGCAGGAGGACAATAACAACTGATGGATCATTCTTGGGGGTGAAGCCCAGCGGCCCAGGACAGAAACAAAACATAATACTTGTCAAAAGCGAGTATGGTATGGAGACCATAACGTCTGTTTGGTCCGGATGAGAGTGTAATAAACAAGTATGAATTTTGTGCAGTCCCTGACTTGACTTGACTGTGATCTTTGCTTACATATTCCCTGAAAGCTACATAATAGATTTATTTTGCTGAAAACACAGAGTTGATAAAGTAGCACCAGTTTTTGTGGCAAACATATGAGCAAACAGCCACTTGTATACAAATCCAGCAGACACAGATCAACATTAGCGTTCTCCATCTCGACCTGAGTCCAATAGTTACTCTGTTAGCTCTGTTTTAGTCTCCTACAAATCCTAAGAAAACAGCGGTCTCCTGGGTTATAATCTGGTGCCTTTGACTCACCCATCCACCCCTACCCCTCCTCCCTAATTAACAGATGCAACAGAATTGTCAACTTATAATGCAGCCCACAGCTGGAGAAAACCCATTTTAAAGGTCCATACCTTTCCATTGGTCCATCCAGAATTCCTAGCTGCACCTTTGTATGTATACTGCGTCTTCACATTGGTTTTTAATGCCATAGCATGTGTCATCATATGTGACAAATATTTATACTGTTTACTTGCACTATATAGGCTATAGCCCGTACACCAGAGCCAAAATAACAAATAGTGGCCATATACAAAGGACATGTGAAAAAGATGAACACATAGTGTTGATTGATTTTATTTTGAGAGTAGATTTGACTTGTTAAATGACATTTACATACACAAATTTCATTCTGACTAGGTATAGACCACTAAGGGTTGATAAAGAGGACTGGCTCAGCGCTGCTCTCTTGGCTGTATAAGATAGTGGAAGGTATAAATATTAACATACGTTGACCTATAAATAAGTAGTTTAGTGTTTGCTGTCTTTTATAGATGTTTGCACCCACCTGCTGTTGTTTGAGGTCAAAACAATTGCCCCTGTCAAGATCCTGATCCCCAACCTCAGCTACCACCCATCCTTCTGTGGCTTGAAGCTGTCCCATTAGCTAATCCTTTAGTCTCTGCATCACCCCTCCAGCCTCACCCGCCCCGCCCCCTCGTCGTCAGCCTCCCACTGTCCTGTCGCCTCAGTCTGCACACAATAGTTCTGTTTTTGGTTTTCTCCCTAATGACTTCCAACAGATGGGACTCACACCCGCTGAAACTGAAGACAGGGACACCGCTGAGAGTGATAAACCTTTGTTGTTGCACTGGCCCACAGGGAGCAGCAGTGCATGTCACCGTACAATAGTTTGTACTATTGTGAGAGAGAACATCGAGCAGGAAGAAAACATCGAGCAGTGGTTGATATGAGCTTTAAATGACTGGATTAATAATACATGCCAGCAGCATGGAGGATAACGGCTCATCAGCAATTTTTCCCATTCAAGTAAAACAACTTGGCCTTATGAAAACTATTAATTGCTGTCCCTTATGAGTTGTCTAATCCAATCCAATTTGGTGGACATTTGAATCAATTGTACACTCTGTTCTCTAGTTATACACCTTGCTAAAATTAGTGCAAGTAATATTTTTAAAGTCGCCCAAGAATTCATAATCAAGGCAGCGCTAGATGATGCTTTACAGCTTCAGCTTAAGAGTTGCTCAGACTTTTCTTTGTCTTCATTTGTTGTTTTTGTTGTTTGCATCATTTCACATCAAAATGAATCTGTTCACGTTTGCCATGTTGAAGCCATTTCTAGCCAGTGTGGATGATTCATTACCATTTTGATTGATAAATTAAACTCAAGCCCTCAAAGCAGAGATTTATGTTTTTGCTGCAAGTGAGACACCAATGCTCTGACCTGAAAATAGAAAGGAATCTAGTCTGAAAACGAGGTAAAATGTAGAAGGTATTACTTTGATGTCGTCCTCCATATTCATGATTTGGATAAATATTTCTTTTTGGTGTTGCCCTGATGTTTTCCATCAATGCGCTGCAGCTGTCCCAGGCACAGCCTATGGTGAAATATCAGTCCTGCCCACTTGGGAGAGCTTGTTTTCAGCACAGTAAAAGGAGTCTGAGCCCCGGAGCCTGCTTAAGGCCGGGTGGGGTGATGGGAGGGGTGGGCATGTGGTAGGATGGAGGGTTAGGAGGATAAAAAGAAAGATGAGGCGAGGGATGCAATAAAGATAGGGAGAAACCACTGCCTGTAAAGTGGTGCAGGATGGGGGCATAGATGGAACTACTTGCTGCTGAATCAGAGCTTGTTACCATCACTGGGCTCCTCTGGGACAATGATGTCAGCCCCGGGACAGAGAGAGGAGGGGAGGCAAACAAAGGGATGAGAAGGGTGAGACGGAGGCAGGGGTGGAGAGGGGAAACCACACGGGGATTGACAAAGTAGACCTGCAGAGATGATCCATAGATGGCTGATGAAAGATGCAGGCAAACACTGCTTGTCAATGGACGTGTATTAGAGAACTACAAATCAGATTTTTGTCCTCCATGATGAAATTAGTGTTATGACAATGATACTTGTTATTGATTTCTACTTAATTGCACTGATTGGCTGAGTGACATTTACATACATGTTACTGAATGGCCCAACTGACATGTTTAGATTAGTCCTGACGTATGGAGGGAACTCTTTTTGTGTCCTGGTGAGTGTTAATCATAATCCCAGTCTGGGCGATTAGTGTTATCCTGATATTATCATACTAACATCCACTCATGCAAGCCAGATGTCTGCGTGTGAGGCTCAGTATTATCTCGGACTATCCAAGCGTTTTAGTCGCCCGTAGCTCTCAGCTCTTAGACAAGACACTGATCTCTTTAGCCTTGTTGTGAGATCCCATACAGCTGTCTATAACTTGTTCATTTATTATATAAGTGAATGTTCAAAACAGCATTTGTGTAGGAATCATTCTGTCCCAAGCACAGACCCAACCCTCAGTCTCATTCTTATTGTGGTGGATAACTAGTCAAACTGTGGGCAAGATGTATTTCCAGTGGAGCTTGTGTGCAATTCATCGAGTATTCACGAGTCGTACGTAGTTAAATTCATGACAGAGGTGGTAGCAGGATGCAGCCACTCATCTTTACATCCAGGATCGCCTGTCTGACATGCTCAGGTATGTTCAGGAACACTGTCTGGAAATTGAAAAGCTGGACAAGTCAAGAGAAAATTTAATTCCAACTTCCCAAAATAGCTCCTGGTGTACGCTAGAGAGCACATATTTTTTACGGTGTTTGTTGTTCCTTTGTCAGGGCACTGCAGCCATGGCCTCTGACAGTCAGAAGACATAAGATACAACAGTAAGTGTTCGTGTTTCAATATGCTCTGCTCACTAAAAGTCTATAAAAGGCAGTCTGCATAGCTAACAGTGAATCTACTGACCTATTACTGTGCACAGAGAATATTGATGAGATAGAACAGGGACAGCGGCTGTCCTCCCTCAGACGCCGCTGTTGAAGATAACCAATTGTGAAAAAGACTTCAGCTGAAAGATAAAGAAGAGCTCAGAATTTGGGGTGGGGCAAATCTGCCCCTTTCATCTGAGTATATCTTTATCAAGAATATGCTGGAGGAGAGGAGGAAGAGGGGATATTAGAAAGGCCAGACTGTAGAGAGGGCACCACATAATGTTTGTGCAAAGTGATTTGATCTCTGTATGAACGGGGTCAGGCTAATGCTCGTTCCATCTTATTGGGAGCGAGTGATGCCAGGCTGAGCTATCTGACAGAGAGCTTATGGAGGGAGAGGAGTTGTGCTATCTCCCTGTGTGTGTGTGTGTGTGTGTGTGTGTGTGTGTGTGTGTGTGTGTGTGTGTGTGTGTGTGTGTGTGAGTGATGCCAGGCTTACGCTGCCAGTCTCCGCCCCGTCACTGCGCGGGTGATGTCATATGTCTGTGTGTCTGTGTGTGTTTACAGCCTTGTGATTCATCGCTGGACAAAGAATGAAGCCACCGCCAGGGTGAGAGGAAGAGGGAACATTTAGAAAATAAATCTGCTGGGGAAATGAACAAATTCACCTAATTCTTCCCTTTTAACCCCCCTCATCTCTTGACTTGTCTTGGTATCTCCCATGCATGAGGACAGATGATTAGAATAATGTTTCGGCTACACCTACTTAACTTGACTGATGCTTGCCTTCTGCTCAGAAGCCTGTTCATCGATTACACAGGCAGCAAAGACAGGTCTTTGGGTTGATCGTTTTCTACCTTACAAATCATGTTTTACAAAGAATAACTGCCAATTATTGTATATTTGTCTTGTGACATCCAATGAAAAGGTCCAAACCAACAATGTGCCAAAACGTTCTGACTTTAGTCCCAAATATGGTTTCATTTAAAATAAAAAGCTCAGTCATTTCCTAAAACAGCTGAGCACTGTAGTTTTTAACAAAGGCTGTGTGCCACGGACAGGGTCGGAAAAATGGGAAAGTATTAAGAAATGGACGGAGGCACTGTTTAATGAGCAGTCAGAGCAGGTGTGGGTATTTTGGTGGTGAATCATAAGAACTGCAGCAACACTGCCTTGGCTTAGGCAGCTCTTGTAGCTTGTGTTTCTTTTTCTCTCTTTCACTTGCTCCTTCTTATGTCTTGCATCTTTTCCTCTTCTCTCCATCGTTCCTCCTGAGGCTGCTGTGTGTCGGAAATGGCACGTTGGCTTCCACGTGAAGGCTTTTCTGTTTGCTGGGCTGCCTGCCTGCCTGCCTGGCATCCTCTCTGTGACCCACGTCTGCGTGGCCTCAGTAGCAGTCTCGTCATCCATCCTCCCTCCCTTCCTCTATCTCCATTTCTCTCTTTATGCCACAATAACACTCGTTGTCTGGATCACACACTCTGGCCTGGCCATGAGGGGTGAGAGACAGAGAGACATTAAGATTGAGAAGGAGAGAATGGTGGAGTTTAAAGGCTGCTGCTATTCATTCACTTAGCTTCGATTGATAAAAGAGCGTTTGCCTATATAACTGAGGAACCACAGTGCATTTCTGTGAGGCAATTACTTGAACAATTTCCTTGAGGAAAGCCAATAGCTAACCGCTTATACGCCATGCTATTCAATTATGTAAGAAGACAGAGAGCTTTCCTCTCTGCTGCTTTTCTGCTCTGCGGAATTAGAAACACGCTGTCTTGTTATTTTAGATTTGTAAAGGTCTGTACAGTCAGATTCAAGAGAATAATGTCAGCGTTCAGGGCTTGCAATTCGCTATTAATAAACTAAATGTATTTTTCGAAACTGCTTCCACATTGACTTCTTGTCATTTTGGCTTCTATATTTTAGTATAATAATTAAAAACTAGGACAAACTTGCACTCATGGCGCCACACCCTGACCTACCCAGTTGACATCACGCATATGCCCCTTGTCCTCATTGCAGCCAAAGCCTTCACATCAATTCTTCACCATCCCTCGTGCTCTATAAAAGCATGACTGCAGACAATGCAACAAGGCCCCAATCTTCTCTCAGTTACCCTAGCAACAAGTTACGTAGACGCTGTCTGGGCGAAGGAGCTGCCTCAGAGGAGAGCAGGCTGCCGGAGAATGGAGGCGAGGACTAACAGGGATATTTCAGCAAAAACAATAAGTCTCAAACAGATTACACATTTCTGTTTTGCTTGAATAAATGGCCAATATTAGTACATAGATGTACCACATGCAGTAGAGCCATTGCTATGTTTTTTTAAAATATATTATGTTTCTGTTGCATCATTTTCAAAGCCACAGCATCAGCTAGCATAATGCCTCACACACAAGTGCTTTACTGTGGCTGCGTCTGCAGAGAAACAAAGAGCCCTTGGGTGTATGCGTGCATGGTCTCATCTCCTGTCAGCGGGGCTGCTGGGACGCTGCCAGACAGTCTGCATGATCACAAAGGTTCACTCATTGCTTCCAAACACATTGTGTGTGTACACACACATATACCATTCATCATCAACCTCCACAGGTTAGGAGCAGCATTTCAGTGAATTAAACCAAAACTAGTTCAAATTGTGTCAGTTTTTGTCAAATCACTCCGCACTACCGCACGAGCATCGAGACAACGCTGGGTGTGTCCAAGTCAAACTCCTGACTGGGTTTACGCCGAAACATTTGTGCATGAATGTGAAACAAGAACCTCCAAATCATGATTTTAATCACCATGTTTATGTAACGTAAGGTAATTCATATGAATATTGTTGTAAAAAATGAATTTAAGCCATTTTCTTTGTACCAGACATAACAAAGAAATTCTCTCATTGGTCTGGAAGCGTGATGTGGGGTGAATGATAATTTGGTGAATGTCTCCATCTGCTGCACACCCACTGGAACTGCTGCATTATGTAACAGGAGTGCGATAACATGGCTATTATGAAAAGGAACAGAAAGAGAGCATGTCTTGCCTTGTGCTCCCTTCAAGTGCTCCTTAATAAGCACTCTTACTTAACACTTCAGAAGATTTAAAAAAAAAAAAAATCTGTGCCATTCATTAGGGATGGTGGCTGTAATGACATGGAACAGAGATGTTAGAAGAATAAGTAGAAAAGTAGATTTGTTTTGTTATTTACTTTGACAAAAGCTTAATACATAACCTCCAGCTATTACCTAACCACAATAAGCTACATTGTGATAATCACAAAAAAACAATAAAATACCATCATAATCATTTTACATTCTCATCACTATTACAAAGAGCGAACTAAAATGTTCCCTAATGTGTTCCACCGATAATTTAACCCTTAACATTATCGGACTCAATATTTTTTCCTTTTTTTTTTTATATCAAAATGAATGCAGCAGAACCAGATATATCTTCTTTTTTATTATTCCACTCATCCTACTTCCTCTTCGCCTACATTACCCACAATGCAACTGGGCAGCCAGCAGGTATTCTTCTTTCTATCTCCACACCTCCAGATTGTTTTCATTGTCAAACTTGTAGTCTTCGGCCCCAACTGATGTTGACTCAAGTGACATCACTTAAAGCAATTTGTCAGACTTCACACGGCTCCTTCTGGAGACACAAAAGGCTTTATACAACTTATTCCCTCGTATGCAGCAGTACTCCCAACACCTGTAAACAGACTTTGATGTGTATAATCAGCTGAGTGCTTGACATACAGAATTTTACAACAAAAATAGTTTTTTTGCAGTTGTTGATTCATAAGCTACTGGTCCATGTAGACAAAATGTCTGGTAGTAGCTCTGTGCCTTGTGCTAACTGCTCATATTAGCATGTTAACATGCTTACTGTGACCATCCTAACATGCTGATATTTAGCGGCTAACGTTTACCATGGGGATCTTTGTTTTTAGCATGTTATTAGGTGTTGGCAATGACAATAGTTTAGCAGGTATTTAGTGAGCCAAAGCATTGGACACACTTTAAACTGCGGTGTACTAGATGCAAATCAGGGGATCAACAGTGTCAGTGAGCTTTATCCTTTGGGGAACATTTTAATACCTGTACAAATGTCCATGGCAATCCATTCAAATGCTGCTGAGCTAATTCAGTCTGGACCAAGGTGGCAAACTGACCAACTGACCTCCACACAGAGCCCTGATGCTAGTGTGGCTAAAAAAATGTACATATCATCCTAATTGCATTCAAGATATCGTATGTATATGCCAATATGTAAAGACCAAGCACCGGGACTGAGGGCCTTGCGTAGAAATGAAACTATCCAACACACAGTTGTATATGTAAAGCTTGTGGTTTTAATATGGCAATTTTCACCACCAGATAGAATCAACACATGGGATTCAATCCAGCTAAGTAAAATATATGCACCACTTAGAGATCAGGACACTACAAAATACACCTCTGAGTCATTGACCCCCCCCCCCCCCCCTCCACCAAAAAAGTGTTGATCATACAGCTTGTGCAGACCATGAACACACGAAGTACAGCATCAGAAACAGAGGCTGGGCAGCAGCGCACCAGGCTTTCCTTGTTGCATTTGTGAAACACATCCACATAAAGACACAGCCACCGGCAAAACATCTTCAAATAGAGACAATTACAGAACAGCATTTCCTACATGAGTACAGTGTGATAATCATACGAGCAGCATGTATGACACACACACACACACGCACATGGGTTATATTACAATACAATATATATATAGAGTAGCAGTGAGTGGATAGCTGCTTCTCGCGCTCAGTCTTGCATCCTATTCACAGCTTTATGTGTTGATGAGTGTGAACAGACTCGTCTCCGTGCAGAGAGGCAGAAGGCGAGCTTGCTGCCATTTTCGGTGCTCGAAACACACTGTGGCGGTAGTGTAGTGTTGCTTGATGCTTGCTCCGGTGCCCGGTCGGCGGGCATATGCTGCCGCTGCAATAAGCGTGCGAGGAGCCCAAGAAGCCCTGCCGAAGTTTACGCAAAACTGAAAACGCTTTTCCTGAAAAAAGTGTTGGATCTACAGATGCAAAGTCTGCAGAATGTTAGAAAAGTTGCTTTGTCTTTCATTTACAGTTCGAGCAGTAAAGACGAGTTATGATACCTCCTATTAAAACTGAGGAAATATCAGTAGCCCAAAATAGTAGATAACAGTACGTCACAGAGAAAGAACACAACACACGTTTGGGGTTGTGAGCTGCCACTAGGCACATTTTCAGAGGTTTGGAAAGTGAAGAGACTTTTAGAAGCAGCCTGGAGCAAAAACCAAAAATTAAATCTCTGACTTTTCCCGGTATTATAATGAAGCAGCGTGTTCATTGCTGGCAGTGGGACACTATTCTCTGAAGGAATGTCAAAAGATGTGGACGGTTCTTCAACCTTATCGCCTCTCACCATATGGACGCCTTAAGAAATGGATCCAATCCCTGTTCGCTGTCACCAGGATCAAAACAGTCTGCGATTAGGGGTAAAAACTGTACATTTACAATGTAGATACACTGTGCAACAGCCTCCGGTTTGACAAACATACACAGTAGACCAAACACAATTAGTGTAATAGCAGGAGACAACACAAAGAGTTTTCAATTTTCTTAAATCTACTGTTTACTTATGTGACATTTGATTTTGCTGGATTAAAATGCTTCGAGCCACGACAGGCCGCTATCAAATTCCCTCCTACTATAGTCAATGTTTAATAACACACATCACTACAAAACAAAAATCAACAGGAAATGGAACACATTACAGTTTGACTAGTGAGTTCCTGTTTTTCTTTAGTTCTAAATAAATCATACAAAAATAGTGTACAGTGTACAATCTGTCATGGTCCCTTTGAATTTCAGCGTAGTGTCCGCGGTGAGTATGTAACTCACCTAAACACACACACACACACTCACTGCTTCAGAACTAAGTGACGTCTGACTCTTGTCAGATAGTGCTGCTGAGTGCCTGGATCCAGTCGCTGGGGAGTCGGTTCGTCAACTCTCCCTCCGTGGTTCAGCTGCTTCGCAAACAGACTGACTCTCCACAGATAATCACTCACTCTCCAAACACGTCGCCCCCTCGAACTCGTTCCTCGTGCTGTCTCTCAGGTTATCTTTGCATGTCTCCGGGGAGGTAAATAAAACGAGCCCCTACGATCCCTCCTTCCCCTCTGAGGTCTCCGGCGGCGCTGGAGGCCCCTCTGCCGCGGGTGACTGGGCCCCTCCCGGACCATCTGCACAAACCCGAAAAGACACAATAAGAAATATGTTGCAGTGACTCTCAAGGGCAAAACGAAAAACGTAGACTGTCCAAAGCTATTGTAGATCAATGACTTCATGATTATTACATCACTAGCAGCATTTTTTGCTTTTGAATCATTTTATGGCACCTGGTGTGTGAAAGAAACTTTAAAGAAACATAGGATTTAGGATCATTTAAATGGAATATAATATTAATTTCTACGTTTTCATTAGTGTAACTTAGAATAGTTGTGTTTTTCGATACCTTCGTCGTTTATATCTACATAGGGAGCGGGTTCTCTTTACAGAGTTCGCCATGTTGCACCGCCATGTTTCTACAGTAGCCCAGAACGGACAAAAACAAGCACTGGCTCCAGAGAGGGCCTTTCACGTTTTTTGCATTACCCGAAGGCCACTGTAGTTCTTTGGCATACTAAGGTAGGGCAGAGCGGAGGCCACTAAATCCTCCACACTGCTCCTGTAAAAAGTGTTTCTTACACATCTGGGACTAATTTGAAGCTATAGGGGTAAAATGAGCTCCAGCATCATGGGGAAGCAATGCTTAGCTGAGCTAGTTAGTAGCCACTTACGAACACACAAAGCATTTAATTCTTTGAGAGTGCACAGAGATTGTAAGGATAGAAGCCAGACTTGTTCTTAATTAACTTTTGGAGCATGCAAGACAAATTGTATCATTATATGTGATTTAGCAGCATGCACATTTCCTTGCTATTAATGCAGTCAAAAATACTCAGCCCAACAGTGCTCTAAATTTGGCACGCCTGGTCGTGATGAATGACTTAGGAGGATTTCTTGGCATGGAATTGGCCAGTTATAGCCAATTCTCAAGTGGCAATCTGAGCAGAAAGATGTCCAGAATGTGTCTTACAGGAGTCTCAAAACCTAAGTCTTCAGTCACAAATCTTTCCCGTATCTGGCAGCTATATGGACCACAGTATTTCCCGGGTGTTTCCCTTTTCTTTGTCTTAAAAAATTATACATCTCAAACACCAGACATGGACCGTTCGACCAAAATTCATGTCAGGCAACTTTTCCCAGACTAAGTTATTTAGAAACTAGCTAGATTGATAGAAGACTGGCTGTGCGTGATATCAGGACTTGAACTACAAAGTTGATTACAGTTTGAATCTGCCTTGTGCTCACTATTATAATGAAAAAGAGAACATTGTGCACTTTACCTGTGAGGTTCATTTCAGCCAGCTTAAGAGGCAGGTCGCCAGGGTTTACGCCTGCCGGTGAGCCCAGGATGTCAGGCAGGGCATTTCTCCTCCCCGAGCGCCCCGAGGAGGCAAAGTCCAACACTGGCTCTACTTCCGTCATCTCAAGACCCCTCTATGATAAAAAGAGGGACAGAGTACACCGTTACGTTTTTGCCCTACACATGAAAACAGAAAGAAAGAGTACTATTTGTTTAGCTTAACATTTGTGCAACAGGAAGGACTCAAATAACCCCCTGGTTTGTGACCACATTAAAGCTTGTGTTATTTAATTTATTTCACAATATATTCAGTATATCTTTCCGTGCTAACATGCGATGGAAACTACTTATTTCAATGTAAAGTTATCCGTAATTTGCCTGTATGTTAGCCCTTCTCTGCCTCTGATTGGCTAGTACTTATTGCCTTCGTCGGTCGGGTTGGTTAGGTTTAGGCACGAGGAGTGAGATTAGGTTTAAGAATATCGGGGAAAGCCAATCAGAGGCAGAGTAGGGCGGGTCATGCCTTTGCCATCCTGGGAAGAAAAACATATTTTATGCTGAACGTGACTAATAGCAAAAGAAACATTACTGTTGTAGTCTTGAAGGAGTCTCACACAGTGACACATTCGGCTCAGTCGGATAACAAGCTGCAGGTATGTTGCGTAAGAAGGAAGAGTTATAAAAGCCTTTTGATTACAGAACTGTCAGAGGTCAAGGGCTGTTTACAGAGCGGGTGCAAAGATGCTGACTAGAGAAGAGGACAAAGGGAATATCTTTTCGTTTTTTAAACCGTGAACATGCGACAGCTCCTGAATTAAATAAGCGCTCATAAATGTTGCTATCTGTCTTTATCAGAGTCTTTGACTCATCACCATCAATATGTTTTTTGGGGCTTTCTTCCTATTGCCATGCAAGGGAAAACCCACGTGTAGTCAAGTAACTAACATGCGATGGTACAACATCAGGTTAACTTGGTGTCAGCTAATACAACATCATTGGATGGCTTAAATGATGTAGTTAACCTATAATTATCCCTCCAAACCTGTGTTTACCCTGATCATGTGAATTACATTTCAATGGCACAACTGATCAGTTACATTTTGAGTTGTACAGAGCAAGGCAGTGGCCATTTATCTGAGAAAAAAACAACATGTACGTTATCTGTTTAGTGATTTGAGCGTCAAGAGAAAAGATTGATCCCTGAAGCGGAGGATGTGTCTGTCTGGTCTCATGGCAACCAGCAGCTGGGGAGGCAGCTCTTGGCTACACTGGTGACAGGCAGAATTACATCCCTTGTCATAGACACACACACACACAAATACAGCGAGCCACTGTTGCTATGGCAACACTACAGAAAAAGCACCGCTGGCAGGTAAACACATGACTCAAATCCATTCTCTCACTATCTCACTTTCTCCTCTCCCAGTGTCCCTCTTGTGTTGTG
This sequence comes from Anarrhichthys ocellatus, assembly GCF_004355925.1. NCBI lineage: Eukaryota > Metazoa > Chordata > Actinopteri > Perciformes > Anarhichadidae > Anarrhichthys > Anarrhichthys ocellatus. The sequence goes on along the minus strand of NW_022280044.1, from coordinate 5,689,251 downwards.
TTGCCTCGCTTTAAATAACCAGACCATTCTGTGGAGCAAAATCCCATTTCCCCATCCCTCTCCCTCAACACAAAGGAATGACATGCGAGCTAATGCGCACTCGCAGCTATAAACTCACACACATGCACAATCTAGATCTCCAGAAAAAAGGGCCACAGGTTGGCCATCTGTTAGCCTCAAGCGCAATTGTAGCACAGCCATTGAGCTCACAGAAGCCACAGTAGTGGGTTGTGGCCTATATTTTCAAAAATAATTCCATGAGTATAAACATATTTCCTCTAAAACTTTCACATAATCCCATGTTGACCACTAAGCCTCTGCACATAGAGGGAGGAATGGGGAAGGGAATGTAAACACAATGAAATTGTAGCCTTTGCGTGGCTTCGCTTGATTAAAAGGTGACACATGAAGCATTTGTGAACCGCAACATGTAATCATCAAATGAATTGTGCTACCTGCAATTACCTTAAATGATTGATAGCCTTCATTTAACAGCAGAAATAATGTTTATGTTTTTAAATCTGTATACGTCCACCGTCCCCCCACAGCATCTTTGGCTTTACTGTACAGGATAAACATACAGTAAGATATTAATAATGAATGCAGTAAGGACTAATTCATGTAAAATGCTATTGCACATTTAATGTTGTGCCCTGTCAAACACCCTTATAATAGTCCAATTAAGGCCACAGCCAGGATTTAAATGCTGAGGTCATGAGTCTTCCCAACGCTTTTAGAATATTTTTTTATAATTTGTTATATATATACACACACATATACATATATATATATATATATATATATATATATATATATATATA